>NW_026125463.1:0-182045 GCF_943737965.1 Phodopus roborovskii | reverse complement strand
CTCCAGGAACCTGATGGCTCAAAGTAGTGACCCCTTTCCCCTTCTGCCTTCATCTCCTGTTCACCAATTTTTTTCAGACTAGCCAATGGAAGAACAGCAGTGAGGTCTGCCCCTGGCCAATGGGAAAGACACAGTCACCACCTGAGTTAGAACAAAACCAAATGCTCTTACTCTCTGTGTGTCTGTTTTTTCTGAGAGTACCCATTAGATCAAGAGCCAAGTTTGCCTTGTGCAGGCACTTGGTTGGAATGGTGTAAACTGCTGAACAGAATGATTATTATTTAAAACAAAAGCAACAAACAAAATTGTTGAAGCAACTAAAATAGACATATACAACAAAACAGTAAACTTTAACCTAAGCCTTAGATCTTAAACAAAACTTATCCAAACATAGAACCACATAGACTGAAAACACAAAACTATAAACTTCCAGAAAAACAAGTCAAGGTATTGGTCTTAGTTAGGATTTTTATTGTTGTGAAGAGACACCATACCATGGCATTTTTTATAAAGAATACATTTAATTGGGATGGCTCCCCTTACAGTTTCAGAGATGACGAGGATAGTGGGAGCATGGTGTGCAAGCACATGGTATTACACATCTTGGCTTGAAGGAAACAGGAAGTGGACTGAGCATAGGAAACTTCAAATTCACCCCACACACACACAGTGACATTTTCCTCCAACAAGGCCCTGCCCACCCCAACAAAGCCATACCTGTAACAGTGAGACGCTCTCTGAGATTATAGGGGCCTATCACATTCAAACTCCCGCAGGACTGGAGAGCTGACTCCTTTGTCAGAAAGTGCCTTCAGCAGAGACCACAGAGACCTGGGTTCCGATCTTCATCATCCATGGAAAAAGCTATGAAAGTGCATTTGTGCAACTAAAGCTGATTGCAAGCTTTAGAGGTTGAGTGGACAGTTCACTCAAAACCACTCAGAAATCAGAAGGGAGGGGGTAAGCTTCCCTCTTCTAGAACTGCACAGCAGGCAATGTGAACTGTTGAGGACAAACAACCTTCCCAAAGCCCTCCCATGGTTTGACAGAATTCCATCACCTCTGCCAAGCACTTGGGAGACAACTGAAGGACAGCAAAGGTTTATTTTGGTGACTAGAGCGGTTTCCAATGTGATTATCTTGTGTCATTACTTTAGGCCTGAGGTCAGAGGACCATGGTGGTGAGGATATGCAGAGAAAGGGACTGTTCTACTCATGACTGTCAGAGACAAAAGAGTGACAAGGGAAGAGGCGAGGTGTCTTTCTAGGACAATCACTTGTGACTTGGTCCCTACATCAGTCTACAGTTCATCTCTGAGAGGTGTGTTGAGATGTGACTCCATCGGTGTAATTACTCCACAGCCTCGATAGCTATCACTGTTAATGCATGGCTGCAGGGAGTTTTGGGTAGTTTCATCTAAAGCATATTCCTCACTTTCTTCCTGTCTAAGTTCAAGGAAAACAGAGTCCCTCTGTTGATCAGGTTTGTGATTGTTGTTTCTCCCTCAGCAGAAGCACTTGACCAATCACATTGTTTTCTCAGTTCTAGTGTTTGTTAAAGAAGACTCTCAAGCCAGTGGGCTTTGGTAGCTCAGAGGCAGGCAGAACTCTGTGAGTTAGAGGTCTATCCGGTGTACTGAGTGAAGCTGAGCCAAAGGTACATGGAGAATTCTGTCTTGAAAACAACAACAACAACAACAACAAAGTTAAAATCCTAACTGGCTGCAGGAGACATCTAAAACATCAAATTTAATCGGCTGGGTTTGAAAACTTGCATTTTTAGCAGTTTCTAGCTGTCACACAATGAATAAACTGGAGGAAATTGGTTTAGTAGTAGTCATTATCATAGTTTTTGCAATTGGCTCCTTGACCTCTTTTCACGAATATTATTATCACCCATGGACTAATAAAACGGAGAGAGCTGTTCCTTTCCAGGAAGACTTCAAACTGAAACCACACAGGTCATGGGAAAGCCTGCTGGTCTCTCCATCCGTGAAGGAAACTGGTACTGAATATGGCAGGCACATCTTCCAGGATAAAGAATGGTCCTGATGAGGACGGGGAGACTCACCTGTCCTCAGGTCTGTGTCAACCTCTGGCACCCAGAGCATGGACTGATGGATGACATCTGTGAGTTTCAGCACAAAGCAAGTTTCCGGGGATCCAGAGGGGCTGGCAGAGAACATTTCCCACTTGAGTTGTCTGTGGCAAATTTCCTAGGTAGGGACCGTGGGGTTGGCAGAAAGGGCAGAGGAGTAGGGGACTTGCATGGCTTCAGGGAACCGTGACTCAGTCTCTGATGGTCAAAACAGAGAAGATGGAAGAATGACACAGGGCATTCGCAGAAAAACTTTAGAGAATCGGGTGGTGGCATTGATGCAGAGACTTTTTGTTCTTTCAAACTGGATTAAATTCCCCACCATCTCATGGAATCCACACCCTGTGGTCCCCATCCAGATGCTAACTGGGAGGCCCACTTTGGGGAACTCCGCAGGGACTAAAGGCTCCAGAAAGTCTGTGGCTCTTCTCCTTTGAGAAACTGCAGCTCCCAACAGAGCACATGAAATACCCCTGTGACATAAAATACCCCTGTTGTTCACATGGATGCTAAGTGTGGGTTGAGCAGCCTCAGACCAGTGTCCTTTTGCCCCATTTTGTAGATATTTAATGATATTGGCTTCTGGTTGTTTTGTCTTTTTTTTTGTGTGTGTTTTTAGGTCAAGGAGGTGGTGGTACACACCTTTAATCCCAGCTTGGCCTACAGAGTTCCGGCACAGCCAGGGCTACACAGGGAATCCCCTGTCTTGAAAACCAAAAGAAAAAAAGAGAAGGAAAGGAGGGAGAGAGGGAGGGAAGGAAGGAGGGAGGAAAGAAGGATGGAAGGAAGGAAGGAAGGAAGGAAGGAAGGAAGGAAGGAAAAAGGAAGAGAGGGAGAAAAGAAGATTTAGAGCCTGTATGTTCTTCTGGCTTCTAGTATTTTGATAGGTAGAACATCTGAGAGCTGGACAACTTCCCAGGAATGGCATAGACCCAATGCCCTGGTACCCAGTACAGGGCTCCCTAATTCTCCCCAGAGACCCTTTTTCATCCGAAAATTTCGTACATGGCACCAAGTGTCTTAGCTTCATTTCCTGTAGCTGTGATAAATCTCTGACAAAGTCCACTAGGGAGACAGGGTTTATTTTAATTCAAGTCCAGATTACTGTCCACGGGGTCAACACTTAAGAAGGCAGGTCCCCTTCTACAGTCAGAGAGAGCAATGGTCCATGTATACTGCCCATTACTCAGCTTTCTCCCTCTGCATACAACCCAGGACCCAGACTCAGGGTAAGATGCCACCCACTGTTAGGGCTGGTCTTTCAACATCAAAGGATGTGATCAAGTCTCCCTCCCACCATACACAGACAAGTGCACAGGATAATCTAATGTAGACATCCCTTATTGAGACTCTCCTTAGCTGATTCTAGATTGTGTCAAGTTGATGATTAAAAACTAAATATCACATAGGTACATAGACCTATAAAACAGGGATATAAATCGAACATTACTGATGAGAGATTTTAATTTATTTTAAAACAATTCTTAGCTGGGCATTGGTAGCTCATGCCTTTAATCCCAGCACTCAGGAGGCAGAGGCAGGTGGATCTCTGTGAGTTTGAGGTCAGCCTGGTCTACAGAGTGAGTTCCAGGACAGGCTCCAAAGCTACACAGAGAAACCCTTTCTCAAAAAAAAAAAAAAAAAAAAAAAACCAACAATAACAACAACAACAACAAAAAAAAAAAAAAACCAATTCTTTACCATACATGTAATTTTACCATTTATTAAAGCTGAATAAATACATATATTTTACTGGTGAGAATGATGTATTATTTGTGGACCACAACCCAATCTGAAGTTAGACTTATTTGATAGTTTTACACACTGTCTTAGTCAGGATACTCTTGAGGAACAGAACTGATGGGGTGAATATATGAGTTAAAAGAATTTATCAGGAGTTGGAGAGATGGTTCCACAGTTAAGAGCACTGGCTGTTCTTCCCAGAAGACCTGGATTTGATACCCACACCCACAAGATAGCTCATCACCATCTGTAACTCCACTTCCAGGCAATCTGTCATTCTCTTCTGGCCTCCACGTGGCTTACACACACATAACTCAGACATACATGCAGGCAAAACACCGATACACATAAAACTAAAGGTTAAGAAAATTTAAAGAATTATAAAATCAGCTTACATTGAAAGACCTGCAGAGCGTGGACCCTCACGCCCGGACTCAGGAAAGGTGTCACCCCAAATCACTCATGAGAAGCAGTCTTGATGCAAAAGCATGAGGACTTTTAATTCCAAGTGCACTGGGGTCCACAGTCATACTCCACGCAGGGGTAGAGGACTGAGGACCTTGAGGGCAGAATTGAGACATTTTTTTATAGAGTTTATAACAAAGCCCACACATAGGTCACTGGGGCAGGGTTTCACAAGCAGTTTACAAAGTCAGATAAGTGGTTAGTCAGCTCATTTTCTGTTATCTTACTAGGCCAGGATTACGTACTCAAGGGCCTGTCGTAAGAGCAAGGAGTGTGACCTTGCCTATTTACTAGCAGAGGTCAGGGTCTGGAATTTGAGGTTTTTAGGGCTTCTTAGATAGTATTTCTAAACTTTTAGCTTCCTGGAGTCATTGGAGAGTTAGGCTGTATTTTCCATCCTTACATTCCCCACTTCTTCTCTTGTTAATAGTTCTAATCTTAAAACTAGGAAATTATGAGGCAGCCTCCTCTTGGCTCGGGAGGCTCCTGTACTGTTGTCTAAGTACCATAATATGGACTGCACACACTCATTCCCTAACAAAAGCAACAATTTTCCAACAGTAAGCAACAAGAGAGGAATAACAATGACTGCTGGAGCAGTTGTAAGAGGCTGTTCCTGGGTCCTATAACCTCGAGTGGTATGTGTGTGTGGGGGGGAGGGGGGGTCCAGGGGAAGAGGAGGACATATTCTGGACCAGTCACAAAGTGGGCCTTTCTACAGAGTTTCAAGGTTTCCTGTGTGGTGACGTCTAAGGTAGACCAAGTCTCCTCCCATTTGGAAGCGATGTGGGACTTGCAAGTCTTCTGAGCAGACCTCCTGGAGCTGCTTCCATGCTCGCTGCTTTACCCACTGGAGCGCCTTGAGCCTAGCGAAAAAAGGCTAGGAGAGCAATGCATCAACACTATGTACAGAAGCAATTTCCACCAGTGGGGGGGGGGCTAGAGCCATTTATAGGGGAACAGCCCAAATGGCCCAGGGGGTGTTTCTAAGCCTGAAAAGCACAAAGGGTAGAACTATGCAAACATTAATGCCAGTCTCCGTGGAAAATTTAGTGAGGGGTCTCTTTAATGGTTTTATTCATCCTTTTTACCTGCCCTGAACTTTGGGGGTCTGTATGTACAATGTAATTTCCAATCACTCCCTAACATCTTGGCCAGTCCCTGACTTACCTAAGCAACAAAAAGCTGGACCATTGTCTGATCCTACCTAGTACCTTATGTATTCCAAATCTTCGGAAAAATTTTTCAGTATTTTCTTAGCCACCATGGTTGCAAGCTCCTTCTTGGTAGGGTAAGTCTCTACCCATTCTGAAAAAGTGTCTATAAGAACTAATAAGTACTTGCTACCATACTTGGTTGGTTTTACCTCCGTGAAGTCCAAGGCAATGTATAATGGCCAGTCTTTTTGGCAAATGTAAGGCTTCCAGCAAGCTTAGACTTTTTCTTTGTTTTTGACTCCCTTCCCTGCTGAAGTAAGCAGCCCCTTTGTTTATAGATAGCCCCGTGCACATATACAGTCACAAAAGCATACCTACTGTCTGTGTAGATGTTTAGGGATAGGCTTTCTGGGAGATTGAACAGGAACCAGGATGCCTTGCTAGATCAATCTTTGGATATGGGGTCGAATTTCTTCCTGAGCCTCTCTACTCATGGGGTATTGTTTGACTGCTATTGGTGTAGCACTAGCTATCAGCTGAATAACCTCTGGGGGCACTTGTTTTGCCAGACCCATTTGGATACTTGCCCAAGCTGAGGGAGTTTGGGCCAACCACCAGTCCATATTTGAGGCTGCAGTCGTCTGAACAGGGGCTCCTCGTGAAGTCTGTACTAATCTTCTAGTCTAATAGTGAGGACTTGCAATTTATTTCCTGTTATCAGTTAGTGATGGCTGTTCAGAGTCAAAATGAATCTGGGCTCCTACTTTGACAGAATGTCTCTTCCTAACAGAAGGTAAGGGCATTCTGGGATCCCCCGCCCACACCAAGCTCCACTGTTCTTCGGGTAGTCCATGAATACTGCTGTTGCCCTGTGGCACCCATTACCCAAGATTTTTTTGTCTTTTAATTTTCCTAATGACTGTATCAGCACGGAATGCTCTGCTCTGGTCTCCACCAAAAATTCGACTGGTCGCCCTCCACTTTCAAAGTTACCCTGGGCTCAGGGAGGGGGTTCAAACCCTGTCTCCCCTAATCTTCATCTTCCCCCAAAGCTAGGACCTTTGATCCCTTGTTTTTCTTCTCTGGGGCAGTCCTTTGCCCAGTGTCCTTTCTTTTTACAGTATGCACACTGGTCCTTGTCGAGTGGGGTCCTGTTGTCCAGGTTCCCTGGCTGTCTAGGGCCTGTTTTTTAAATTTTTTAATTTTTCTCTCTTTATTTATTTTTCCTTTTAACCACTGTGGCCAAGATTTTAGTGAAATTCTTTTCCTATTTTCTGCTCTCTGTTCCTTTAATACATTTTCTCTGTCTGTCTGTCTGTCTCTCTTCTCGTCTCATTCTTTTTCTGTCTCTCTTTCTCTCTCCTTCTCTTCTCTCTCCTTCTTCAATACACTTTGTCTGTCTCTTTACTAAATCATGTAACTCAGCTTCCTGTAACCCTTTCAGTCTCTGGAGCTTCTTTTTAATATGGGGGGGGGAGCTGATTACCCTATGAAGGCCAGAGCCACCGAAGAGCTCTGGGCTTCTGAGGTAGGGTCAAATATGAGTCCTCTCTTTACCTTAGCCAAATTGGTGGGCCGTCTCATGGTACCTCAGAGACCTGCCACCAGGGCCTGGCAATAGATTTTCAAGCTCTCCCTACCTTCAGCAGTGTTGAAGTCCCAACTGGGGCGAGTCAAGGGGAGTCCCAAGTCAATCTCGTTTCGCAGCTGCGTGGGCCATCCGTTGGCCCCGGGAACATTTTTTTCTAGCCTCTAGCAGCAGCTGTTGACAATCATCCCAATTAGACTGGTGAGAGGAACATAAGGGGCTCCCCAACCACATAAGGTGTTGGGGATCCTCTGGGAAAGGAGGGTGGTTAGTTTTTTCCATTATAACGATCTGAGGAGGCGAAGGGCCAGTACTAGGGAGGCTATAATCTGGCCACCCAACACTAGGGGGCCAACTCCGGCATGGCTCCTCTCCCACCCCGGGCCTGGGCTTGGTGGGGGGACAGAAGGTCCCCCCTGTGGCACCCTGGTCTCTAGGTCATTCATCCAGGTGAAGGATCAGAACTTTGAGAGACACTGAGGAAGGATAGTGGGTAGCCTCTGGCTGGTCACCTCACGAGGGCAAGAGCAGGGAGGGAGTCTGGTGTCCACCTGCCACCCCTTCCAGGGCCCTTCAGCTGCAGCTTAGCCCTGGCAGCCCAGGTGGCACACCGCCACCAGTGGCACCACACTCAGTCTCGTTGGGTCTCCTGGCCCTGAAGATGGCTCCCGCACAAGTGCTTGCGGGTGGCATGATGGGCTGAGAGCCAGGTCCGGAAAAACAGTTACCTTAACAGCTCGGATAATCTCAGAATTAAAAGGGTTTCCTCTGGTGGCCATCCAACACCAAATGTCGGCCACTCAGGCCCAAAAAGTCTGCCAAGACCTCCCTAACCTCAACTGACAAATTATGGGCCTGAGACTTAACTTCAGTCCAGTGGTCAAGAGTCAAACTAAGGGGGAGTCGTCAGTCATCACCATCTGTCCTATGATAAAACTGCAGACAAAGACACACAGAACAAATACACACAAAACAGAGGACTAACAGCTCCAGACCCACATGACCCATCTGTATCTTCCACAAGCAGGCCATGGGAGAGGAAGCTTTTGTTTCAACAACAGAGTTTAGTCCTAAGGACCAACAGAAGGAAGATACCAGGCATCCCTGGGCCTCCACACCCCCCCCCAGGGCATTCCCCAGGGCAGCAGCCTGAGATCCTCCTAGCACGCCTGTTGATCACAGTCCTCTGGTCCTTTTGGCCCAAGAGGACAGCTGCAACCCAAAACTGAGAAGGTGCATTCCAGAAAACAGATACTCAGAACAGAGATGCCGGCCAACACACACACACACACACACACACACACACACACACACACACACACCAGGTAAGGACCCCCTTACCTCCAAGTCAGTTCTCGGGTGTGAGGGGTGGTCTCAGCTTTCCAGCCAATGCACCAAATGAAAGACCCACAAAGCGTGAACCTTCATGCTCCCACTCAGGAAAGATGACACCCCAAATCACCATGAGAAGCAGTCTTGATGCAAAAGCATGAGGACTTTTAATTCCAAGTGCACTGGGTCTATTTACTGGCAGGCAGAGGACAGGGTCTGGAATTTGAGGTTTTTAGAGCTTCTTAGTTATTTCTAAACTTTTAGATTCCTGGGGTCATTGGGGAGTTAGGCTGCATTTTTCATCCTTTCAACATCAAAATATTAACAACACTTATCTAATACCCGAAAGGATGCAAACTTGCTGGTTTCTAGGCCATGGGGGTTGGATGCCTCAGCAGTGGGAGGAGTCCTCTCTGTGTTACTAGGGAGGAGGAGCACCATGGTAGTTGTTCAGTCCATAAAGACAGATGGCTCAACAATCCCAACCTGTCACCAAAAACCTGGAAGGTTCCTGGAAAGCCCCTGTCCTTCGTCAACAGTGGAGTCTGGAAACATTGATTCTGGCAGCGATGAAGGAGGCAGCAGCAGCAGCAATGGTGAGTCAATCCCTCAGCAAAGAAAGGATGAGTGAGCAAAAGGTGAGCAGTCGTCCTTCTGACCTAGTTGTTTTGTTTTTAATCTGGGATGCTAGCAGAAGATGGCACCCACACTCCAGGTACATCTACCCGCACCAACTAAGGTAGTTGGGACAGTTTTTTCAAATGTGGATCCCTCCTCTCAGGTGATTTGATACTAAAACCAACCATCACCCAACACTGAGAATGAAGGTGAGCTGGGTGGTGGTGGCACATGCCTTAATTCCAGCACTTGGGAGGCAGAGGCAATAGAATCTCTGTGAGTTCTAGGCCAGACTGGTCCACAGAGCTAGCTCCAGGACAGCTAGGGCTGTTACACAGAGAAAGAAACCCCCATCACAGAAAAAAGAAAGAAAACAGAGAGAAGGGGGGAGAGAGGGGGGGGAAGGGAGGGAGGGAGAGAATGAGGGAAGGAAGAAAGGAAAGAAGGAAGAAAGGAAGGAAGGAAGGAAGGAAGGAAAGAAGGAAGAAAGGAATAATGAGAAAATATTACAGGGCTGGAGAGATGGTTCAGAGGTAAAGAGCACTGACCACTCTCCAGAGATCCTGAGTTCAATTCCCAGCAACTACATGGCGGCTCACAACCATCTATAATGAGATCTGGTGCCCTCTTCTGGTGTGGCAGGCAAGCATATAGACAGAACACTGTATACACAATAAATACATAACAAAAGGAGAGAGAAAATATGTCTTCATTATCTAATTAAACCAGAGTTTCTATAAGAGCAGAAAATGTATGGGCAGTAAAAAACAAAACAAAACAAAAAAAAACAAAAACAAAGAAACACTGTGATTCGCAATGTATCATAGACTCAGATCTGAGTTGAGGTGTTTCAGGCAGTATTTAACAGCATTACAGAGTAGAGCCATACCTGCAATGTGAAGTACACATGTGTGTGTTCAGAGACAAGGCTCTAGTGAAGGTTCCTGATGCAACCTGGGTGAATGCTGCAAGGAATATCTCTGATTCAGTAGTATGCATCTGATTCCACAGGAGTTTTGTCACCGCTACACATCCAGAAACTTTGTGCTGTTGCCAGACTTTGCACAGCCCCCTCTTTCAGGTCCCAGGACCCACAGTTCAAGGAGCTCTCTGAAGCTTGAGAAAAGAGGATCCTTACAGAACATGGTAATGAACTTGGCACTAAAGGTTGGCACAGCAGACGGAGGCAACTTTCATAGGGTTGTCACTAAAGCTAGTCTCAGCACGAGAGGCAGAGAGCCAGGGCTTCAGAGGGAACAGTGAGGAATGGGCCTGAAATAGCGTCTACCATTGCCAGGAGAACAGCTCCCAAATTCTTCAGAGACAGGGTTTCTGTTTTTGCTGCTGAGAAATTTCAGCTCTTCTCCCCTTTATGTAATAATCATGCAGGGTATCCTCCATCACCCTCTGACCCAGGATGGAGGAAAGGAAGGAAAGCCCAAGTCTCCTCTGCTGAGCATCTCTGGCTGAGCATCTCTGGAATCTGCTGGATTCTGGTTTCTCTAACTTGAATGTTGAAGCCCACACAGTCTCCCCTAGCTTACCCCAGGAGGCCCTCAGAACAGGCTTGTGGCACTTTTGGTTTGCTTTTTACTATTTTTCTTCATGTGTATAGCTGTTTTGTCTGCAGGTATGAATGTGTACCACACATGTACCTGGTGTCCCAGAGACCAAAAGACGTTACAGATGGTTGTGAGCCACCACATGGTGCTGCAATGGAACCAGCATCCTCTGGAAGAGCAGCCAGTGCTCTTAATCACTGAATCAACTCTCTAGTCCCATCAGTTTCTTATTTTTATATCAATCTACACAACAGTTCCAATTATTTTCCCAGTATTGCCTTTCAGGGGGAAAACACTTGTTTATTTAAATGATTTAGACTTAGAGGGGAAATTTATAGAACATATAGGACCCAGAGTCCATTAGCTGTTACTTTTAGCAATGTTGGTATCTTTTGTTATGTCTTTTTGTGTCTTAAGCTCTCAGCCTTGAACTGTTCAGTGAACTTTGACAGATTCAGAAACATTTTGACAATGTTGTAAATGTCATTTATTTTACATTTTCATTTTTTATTTGTTTGTTGCTCTGGCCTAGAAATATAACCTTCAATGTCTCTTAATTATAATAGTTGCAACCATCATCTCTGTGAATAATAGCTTTATTTCTTCCTTCCAGTTCTCCTGGTTATTTTTTCTCTTGCTTTATTGCCTTGCCTATGGTCCTCGAAGGCAACCTATCTTGTCCCTGATTTGGGCCAGGGTGGTAGGGGGGAACATGTAAACTCTTAACATTTTGGATGTAAGTGTACTACTTGATAGAGATTCTCTCTCCCACGTGGCTCCTGCTCTGGCTGCCAGCAGCATTTTTTTTTTTCTTTCTTTTTTTTTTTCTTTTAAATCAGGTCTGAGCACCGTCCAGGTGCAAAGTATCTTTCTTAGGTGCTGGTGACTCTTCCTTCACACCCAGAGGGCCACCCTGCCAGTGATGAGTCAATACTTCATGGATCCCCAGTGTGTGTTCGCATAAGTGCAACCCTTAGTTCAGCTTTGACCATTGTAGACAAAAGCTAGATGAACAGTTTTGCCTTTTCTCTGTTTCTGAGCTAGGAAGCTGACAGTTCAGGCAGGGCCTATTTGCCAGAGCCTCACATTGGCTCTCCTCCCTGAATGCTTTGTCTGCTGTGAGTTGCCCCTGGAGCACCTTGGGATTGTTTTGGGCTTGGCTGCCTGGGAACCCCAGACCAGGATCACTGACAGTGAATATGATGCTTAAAAACATAACTTTGGACATTGTGTGCCAGTTGGAAACTTAAGGATCCCATTATAAGTATTAAGTGTGTGTGTGTGTAACTCTGACAGTGGTAATTAACATGTGGGTCATTTAGATAAGCAGCAGGTGGGAAGCCAGGCACATTTTCTGCCATAGTTGTGGTACTTGGATGCTGGTCCTCCAATGATAAGCACAGGACAGTGAACAAGCCAGGAGACTCAGCAGCCAGCTGCCACCTCCAAGTACACTTTAAAAGGGACAAATGAGACACTGGTGTTCTAAAGTCATGAGATATTTATTTTTTCAAGAGAGTTTCTCTCTGTGTAGCCCTATCCTGGAACTAGCTCTATAGACCAGGCTGGCCTTGAACTCACAGACATCCACCTGCTTCTGCCTCACGAGTGCTGGGACTAAAGGTGCATGCCATCACACCTAGCTCGCTTTCCTTTTCTAATGTGGGAATTTCACCATCTCTCCTAAACTTGATGGGCTCAAGTGATACTTCTCCCTCGGCCTCACTGGTAGTTGGGCCTGTAAGCATAGGTCTTCTGTCCACTTGCTCATTTGCTCTCTTGCCTGCCCCCTCATCCATTCCCTCCCTTCTCCCCTCCCTCCTCCTCTTCCCTTCCTCACTCTGTTCTTCCCTCCCAGAAACACCAAGAATTTCTTTCTCTCTCTCTCTCTCTCTCTCTCTCTCTCACTTTTTTTTTTTTAGAAAAGGGTTTTCCTGTGTAGCTTTGGAGCCTGCCCCTGGAACTAGCTCTTGTAGACTGGGCTGGCCTCGAACTCACAGAGATCCGCCTGCTTCTGCCTCCCAAATGCTGGAACTAAAGGCACCACCACCCAGATTTAATAATTTTTTTAAATGTGCATTGATGTTTGCCTGCATGTTTGTCTGTCTGAGGGCATCAGTTCCCCTGGACAGGGAGTTACAGACAGGTGTAAGCTGCCACATGGGTGCTGGGAATCGAACCTGGGTCCCCTGGATGAGCAGCAAGTGCTCTTAACCACTGAGCCACCCCTCTGGCCCTGAAATACTGAGAATTAAATGTAGAATTGCTCTTGCTAGGAAAGCTTTGCACCCCTGAGCTAGTCCTTGAGCTACTCCCACCCACTTCTTCACATCTGCCTTTACATATAATGTAGTTTCTTGTGGGAAAGTTCCTGTTTTCCTTTATCACATCAACCCTTCTCTGCCTCTTAACTGGAGTGCTGAGGTAAGGCTTTGAAGATTGTGTCTTATTCTTCCAGGGATTACGACAAACATGCTTCTAGATCCATGATCCCCAATGTTTGCAGCAAGGGTGACATGCTTCTGAAGTACTGGTCTGCACTCTACTTTCTTGGCATAATTACTGTTGACATCTGGAGGTCTGTTCCCTGTCTACACAAGTACAGTTGGGAGGACTAGCTGCGCAGGCTCATTTTCTCACATGCTGTCCTTCGTATGTATCTTCTGGATAGATTCACTGCTCAGAGAGCAACTATGAGCATGGTTCTGCTGTGGGTTGTGAAATCCCTCTTCATAGGAATTCCACAGATATGGCTTCTAGAGTGGAAGCTGGGCATCAGGGAATCTTCCTTCTGGAATGTTCCATCATGTTACTCAGATGTTTGCTTAGAGAATAAGCTGCTCCAGGTGTGTGTGTGTGTGTGTGTGTGTGTGTGTGTGTGTGTGTGTTGAGGCAGAGTGGCCAAGTTCTATCTTCTTGCTCCCTGTGTTCATCTTTGACAGTTTCTGATTAAAAACTGGTGCATGCTATTTGATTTCACCTCCTGTTTCCTGATGTTTGGGGTGATTGTTTTGTTTTTAACACAAGGTCTCTTGTAGTTTGGGCTGGACTCTAACACGCTGAAGATAAATTTGAACTTCTAATCTTCCTGCTTCCACCTCCTGAGTGCAGAAGTGACATACTTTCAAAGCTTTGATTTTATTAATTTAAGGAACAAACAGACATGCATAAAACAAAATCCCCCAAAGCAAGAAAAGCCAAAAAAGTCAAAATCAGAATGACAAACAAGGTGTCTATAGGACTGCGTTCTTTGCAGACAAATCTGGAACTTTCAGTGTGTGTTCCCTGGCACTTTGAGTCCTGTAAGATGAAGGTATGAGATAAATACATGTCCCCAGAGAGCACATACCACTCTTGCATAATCAGTGATCTGACTACCATCTATCCAGGCCTTATTTCTATCAGATACCATCCTGGGAATTTACAACCTGATCTCCCCATGATACGGGGAGGTGAGCCAGCAACAGTACAATGCTTGCAATTACAGTGAAATGTACAGATGAGTCAAGGATTTAGTTACCACAGCCAAGAATGTACATTTTCATAAGTGCTTGCTTTGATAGTGCATACATTAAAACTAAAGAAATACAAACTTGGCATGTGTGACCCCTGAGCAGAGATGACAGAAACTTATGAGCATTTTTTTTTTGTTGTTGTTGTTGTTTTTTGAGACAGTGCTTCTCCATGTAACAACCCTACCTGTCCTGGAACTAGTTCTGTAGATCAGGCTGGCCTCAAACTCACAGAGATCCACCTGCCTCTGCCTTCCGAGTGCTGGGATTAAAGGTGTGCCGCCACCTCCACCACCCAGCTGAGCACTTTTTAATTTTGTGAGGCAATGTGTTATAGCCAGAATGTGTGTGTATTTGGTCTCAAAAAGCCTGGGTTTGATCTCCATCTCTACTCTTTGTTTGCATTAAGTGTGTTTCTTAACTCTCTGGACCTCAGTTTTTTTCACTCAGGAAGTATGAAATGATTTCAGAGGCCATTCCAGGTAGAACACCCCATGGGATGATTTGCAGTTGCTCCCTGGTGGGGGTCAGGGGGAGCTGACAGGTGCTGCTGTCCCTGCACAGTTGGGCTAAGTAACAAACAAGGGTCTTGGGTGTGGCTGTTAGACCTAGACTACCTTCTTGAGGAAACAATCCTGGGAAGATTGCTCTATAGTTCTTAAACCAGAGACTAGATGGCCTCCTTGTGACAACACATTGCCTGGAGCAGCCACACTGAGCCATCCTCACTCCCACCCAGCCCCGAGCACAGTGAGCAGAGCACAGATGATGCACAGCAGATAGTCAAGGCTTCGAGTTACTGAGTCCTGCTTAGGTGAGGATCTATTTAGGGACCATGAACACAGCCTGACCCCTGGAGTATTTCTTGGCAATTTTTTCCAAGGTAGTTGATCAGCTTTGGATATCTCTCCCCATTCCCTTCTGGCTACAGATCTGCTGAGTAACACTGGAGATGCATTCCATCCAAGGACATCTCTAGGGATGTTAATAAGATCTAGTCACCCAAAGGATGAAATGTACATTTGGATTTAATGTACATTTTGAAGACTGAGTACTTACCCTTTTCAAGTTCATGTGCAGAAGTAAACCCAGGTCTATCTCATTTCAAAAAACATGCTGTTTGCTACCAGGAGTCCACGTGGGGTAGAAGTTGAATAATGCTCTTCAGAAGAATTTATGTGTTCATTGTTATTACTGTGTGTGTGTGTTTGTGTGTGTTTGCGTGTGTGTGTGTTGGTAATACTGAGATTTTCAAGAAAGTCCACAATTGTCCAAATTAAAGCAAGCTGTATTTGGGTGGATTTGAGGCTGGACAGCCAGCTGTTTCCCCCTAAGTCTGAGTTTGAGAGAGCAGTTCCACCAGCTCCTTGGAATCCATTACAGGAGAGATAAGGCGTTCACACCAGAGAGAAGTTGGCAGTTATTCACTATTAAAAGGATACAATGAAAAGGAGAACAAAAGCAAGGATATACATCAAGTGAATGGGGGTTACAAGCAGTTTGCATCAGATCAGGAATTTATTCTTGATCACAAATGGAAGCCTTCATTAGCAGGGACTTAACACAGGACAAACAAACTTACCTCTTATCTAGGAACAGACAGGAACTATTCTTAACTGTTTTGGCTATAAACAGAACTCTTAACCTGCAAGGTAAATTTTGTGTTTTGGTCTTCCATTAACCTGTGAAGTATTTGTTTCTGTTTCAGTTCTACAGTGTAAGCCAGAAAACAGTGTAAGCTTGGTTGTAATTCTTCAGGAGCCATCCACTTTGCCTTTGTGAACAGTCTCATTGGCCTAGAGCCTGCAGGTCAGGTTCAGCTGGCCCAACAGTGAGCCCCATGGCTCCTTGAGCTTCTCCCTTCCCAGCTCTGAGATTACAAGCCTGGGACACCATGCTTAGCTATTCTGTGGCTTTTGCAGGTAGGAAATCCAGAGCCAGGCTTGTGAGGTAAGCACTTTGCTGGCTGAGCATCTCTCCCCAGACATTTCTCAACTGTGATAAAGTACACATTTGAGAATGTATGATTTAGTAGTGAGGACATTGACACTGTTGTGCAACTGACCTCCAAGGCACTCTTCACTTTGTACAGCTGAACCTGCACCATTAAACCACCACCAATAGGCTTTACTTAGTGAACATGACAACGCTAGGTACCACTAAGTGGAATCCTATGATGTTGGTCTTGGGTGATTGGTGAAACATCATCCCTGAAGGTCAATCCATGTAGCAGGTGTCAGAATTCCCCTCCTTTGAAGACTAAATCATTGTTGAGGACTGAATGTTTGTCATTACCCCCAGATTCATATGTTAGCAAGACCCCCCCCAACACAACCCCTCTAGTATGGCTGTACTTGGAATAAGGGATTAAGGATAAAGAAGGTTCCAAGAACACTGTCATGCTGTGACAAAAGAGACTCCAGAGAGCTCACTTAGGCCATGGTGGCTATTTGAAGTCAGGAATACAGTCCTCATCAGAAACTGAATCATAAGACAATTGTTACTGGGCATCAAGCCAAAATGGTGAGAAAATACATTTATGTTGTCTAAGTCAGTCAGCTAACAGTATTTCATCATGGAAGCCCAAGCAAACTGATCAAGTAGTCGTGTGTGTGTATGTGTGTGTATATATATATATACATATACATATATATATACGTATACGTATACATATACATATATACGTATACGTATACGTATACGTATATATGTATATGTATACGTATACGTATATATATATATATATAAAATCTTTTCTCTTTTAGATTAGTGCGACTAGTGCTGCTTTGAACATGATAATCACACATGTCTCTTCAAGGTTGAATTCTCAGAGATCTACTTGCTTCTATTTCCTAACTGCTGGGATTAAAAGCCTACCACCATTTACACAACAGAGTATTACTCAGCTCTTGAAAATAAGGACATCAGGAAATTTGAAGGCAAATGGATGGAACTAGAAAAAAAAACATCTGGAGTGAAGTAACCAGACCGAGAAAGACAAGCATGATAGGTACTCACTCAGACCCCAGAGAAGCTAGGTTACAAGGAGGGTTCATGGTGGAGGATACCCAGCTCTCCCTTGAAAAAGGAAATAGAGATTTTGAGTGAACTGAGGGCAGGTGGGATGGGCACATGAGCAATCAGGTTGGGGGGCAGAGAGGGAGAATGCTGAGGGGCACTGCTGGGGGGGGTTGTGTGTATTTCCAGTTGGGCGGAAGCCTGGCACAGGGGAATCTCCCAGGAGTCTACAGGAAGGACCCCAATTTAGACTCCTAACAACATCGGATAAGTAGGCTGTCTGTCTATTCATCTGGCTATCTCCTGTGATAAGATTGGTGCCTGGCCTGATTGTCATCAGAGAGGAGCTATCCAGCAACTGATAGAGGCAGATTCAGAGACCTACAGCCAAACATTAGGTAGAGTTTGGGAATCCAGCAGGGAAGGAGGAGAAAGGAGAGTTGGAGCCAGATGGGTCAAGGACACCACCGGAAGCCTCACACAATCAACTAACCTAGGGTCATAAGGGCTCACAGAGACTGAACTGACAACCAAGGAGCCTACATGGGACTGACATAGACACTCTGCATATATGTGACAAGTTGTGTAGCTCAGTCCTCCTGTGGGACTCTTAACAGTGGGAACAGGGGCTGTCCCTGACCCTTTTACTGGCTTTTGGGATCCTGTTCCTCATACTGGGTCACCTTTGCCCACTTAATCCATGGGATGGTACTTAGTCTTCCTTCAACTTGATATGCCATGTTTTATTGATACTCATGAGAGAGCTGCCCTTTCCTGCATGCAGACAGAAGAGGAGAGGATTACGGAGTGGGGTGGGGGTAGGAGGGACTGAAAGGGGAAAATGGGGGGCTGCAGCCAGAATGTAAAATAAATAGATGGGGATAGATGGGGAGAAAAGCCTGTACCACCCCACTAGGCCTTTTTTTTTTTTTTTTTTTTTTTTTTGATTCCTTCAAGAAACCCAACCCAAATCCACAGTGGGTGGTGCCACAGCTGGCCAAGTGGGTCTGTGTTGTATAAGAAACAAGCTGAACTGCATGTCCAGGGGCCCCCTGGTATCACTGCTGGGATCACTGGGGGAGGGCAGGGTGAAACCCATCACTGTCCTTTGTTTGGAGATCCATACTATACACGTATAGAATACTATAATGTATAGGATGGACCCTTAATCCACCCTATACAAATAGCTCATTGAGTCTGTGGGTTCCTTTGCCCATATGGCTGCTGGTGTAAATACACTGCACTTCCCCCTTGTGAAACAGAAATAATGTACTTTTTTAAAGCAAGCTGAGAAAGCCAATGAAGCAAGCTTTAAGCAGCATTTCTTTGTGGTCTGTGCTTCAATTCCTGCTTCCTCCTGAATTCCTGCTCTAGCTTCCCTTCCTGACAGGCTCTAACATGGAAGATGTAACAAACCCTTTCTTTCCCATGCTGGCTTTGGTCACTGTCTTATCACAGCTGCAAAATAGCACAGGTGCCTCTTGATAACCATTGGCCACTTGGAAATTTCTGTATCCCTGATGTTGCCTGGTGCTTATATGGCCCATTCTAAGCATTCAAGAGTGTCACTACATGTCCATGATGAAGTTGATAAAGGCAGCACCACAAACCAAGACAACATGGCCACATTAGTCAGATAGGAACACAGATGCGGGAAAGGGAAAGGAAAAATAGTGGAGCTCTCTGTTGTCAACAGCACCTCCATGGCTACCACCCAAGGCTGCAAGTTTTAAAAGTGAACTGCTCACAATGAATGTCGGGCCTATGCAAGAGTAAATGTGACATGTCTGCCTTCACAGAGAACTTGCCTTGCCTTGGATTCTTAACACAAAACAAACATACATATTTACTCTGTGTGTATGTGTGTGTGTGTGTGTGTGTGTTCATGCCATGCTGCCCGAGTAGAGGTGAGAAAATAATTTTTAGAACTCTGAACTCTGTTTTTTCCTACTATCATGTTGGTACTGGGGATCAAATTCAGGTCCTCAGGCTCTTTGTAAGGTGTACGAGTTTTTCCTCCTGCCACCAGTCTTGTCCTGCCGCCGCACCAGCCCCAAATAATGCACAGAGACTCTGTATTTGATACAATGCTATTGGCCAGGTGCTAGTTTCTTATCGGCTAGCTCTGTCTTAATTATTAACCCATTTCTATGTATTTCCATGTGGTCTTACCGAGAGTGGAGGAATGGCGGTTCTGTTCTCTCCAGACTCTCCATGTTGTCTCCTCCTTATTCTTCCTATTTCTTCCTTGTCTCCTAGTCCCTCCTATCTTCCTTTCCTATTGGCCAACAGTGCTTTATTCATTAAACCAGTATGAGAAACATATACAGAATGACATCTCCCATCAATATCTGCCTTCACAGAGAACTTGCCTTGCCTTGGATTCTTAACACAAAAAAAAAAATACATATTTACTCCGTGTGTGTGTGTGTGTGTGTGTGTGTGTGTGTGTGTGTGTGTTCATGCCATGCTGCCCGAGTAGAGGTGAGAGAATAATTTTTAGAACTCTGTTTTCTCCTACTATCATGTTGGTACTGGGGATCAAATTCAGGTCCTCAGGCTTGGCAGTAAACACGACTACCCACGTTGCCTTCTTGTTCGCTTCTCAGACAACCAATAGGTTTTGCATACATGGCCTATTTAACCTTTGTTGGGGTGGCCCCACATTATGGAGGTGTAGCTATATGTGGCCATAGCTCACCAAATGGCTTCAAGTACAATTTGCTTCTACCCAAGAATATTGTTATCCACTACAAATTTCCACAGAAGCTGACGTCAAATGCCGGACACTCAGTACATATGGTAAGAACTCCAGGTACCAGATAAAATACTAATACCTAATGCCTCTCACCTGCTAGGCACTGGGCCCAGCACTTCATAGAGATTTGTTAAGATGAATGAAAGTTCTTTCCTAGTTAATCAGATTTGAGAGACAATCAGTACTGCCTGATTTTCTTGAAGCTGGATAGACTGACTGACAGGAGTCACCTCTGTAATCTATTGGCTTAAGAGAAGTAGGCTTTATCTAAAACAGAAGGAATAAGAGAACTCACCCATTCTAAGAAGGAAAAGTAGAGAATGGAGGACCACAAGGTGGGTGGGTGGGTGGGTGGCTCTAAACAGAAAATGTATTTGGTCTGCAGGCTAGAAGTGTGATATCCAAATATTAGCAGGATGGTGGTTGCTCTAAAGGCTCAGGAGACAATTCTTCTTTGCCTCCCATGTATTCTGGTGGCTGTCATGAATCATTTCTGCCATTTCCTTTTTAAATATCAATGCAATAATTTGATTTATTAGTTAAGACTTCCATATCTATAAAACAATGTATTTTGATCCCCTCATGCCCACCCTCTACTTCCCCAACACATTTCCCTCCCAGCTTCATTTCCTTTTTTTAATTTTTTTTATAACCTGTTAAGTCCAATAGTGCTGTCCATATGCACTGCAGCATGAGGCCATCCACTGAAGCATGGGCAATCTATTAGTGACCACATCCTCAGTGAAAAATGATTCCAATGCATCCTGCCATTCTTAACTAACTGTAGACACATCCTTTCAATGACTCCATGTTGCCACTTGACATTCTCTCCCCACTTGTCTCCATTTCTGTATCTCTTCACACATGGGTACTTAGCACTGCATTAGGGCCCACCATTATCCAGGATGCTCTCCTGTAGTTAGAAGGGTTTTTTTCTCTTGTAGGGCCCTTCCACCCAGCTCCCAAATGAATCACACGCAAAGGCTTATTTTTAGTTAAGAATGCCTGGTCTTACCTTGGTTTATTTTTTTTTTTTTAACTTATGTTAACCCATTTACTTTTCCCCTCTGGGCTTTCATCTTTCTTCTGTAATTTTACTTTTCTTCTTACTCCATAACTGGCTGGTTGTCTGGGTGGCTGGGTGGCTGAGTGTCTGCTGTCTGGGTGTCTGGTGGCTGGGTGGCTGGGTGGCTGGGTGGCTGGGTGTCTGGGTGTCTGGATGTCTGGGTGTTTGGGTGACTGGGTGGCTGCGTGCTGGGTGGCTGGGTGACTGGGTGTCTGGGTGACTGGGTGTCTGGGTGTCTGGGTGTCTGGTGGCTGGGTGGCTGGATGTCTGGGTGGCTGGGTGGCTGGGTGGCGGCTGGATGTCTGGGTGGCTGGGTGGCTGTGATGTCTGGGTGTCGGGGTGTCTGGGTGACTGGGTGACTGAGTGACTGGATGTCTGGGTGTCTGGGTGACTGGGTGGCTGGGTGTCTGGGTGGCTGGTGGCTGGGTGGCTGGGTGTCTGGGTGGCTGGTGGCTGGGTGGCTGGGTGTCTGGGTGGCTGGGTGTCTGGTGTCTGGGTATCTGGGTGTCTGGGTGTCTGGGTGGCTGGGTATCTGGTGTCTGGGTGTCTGGTGGCTGGGTGACTGGGTGGCTGGGTATCTGGATGTCTGGGTGTCTGGATGTCTGGGTGTCTGGATGTCTGGGTATCTGGGTGACTGGGTGGCTGGGTGTCTGGATGTCTGGGTATCTGGGTGGCTGTGTGGCTGGGTGGCTGGGTGGCTGGTGGCTGTGTGGCTGTGTGGCTGGGTGGCTGGATGTCTGGGTGTCTGGGTGTCTGGTGGCTGTGTGGCTGTGTGGCTGGGTGTCTGGATGTCTGGGTGTCTGGGTGTCTGGGTGTCTGGGTGGCTAGGTGTCTGGGTGGCTGGGTGTTTGGGTGTCTGGTGTCTGGGTGGCTGGGTGTCTGGGTATCTGGGTGTCTGGGTGTCTGGTGGCTATGTGGCTGTGTGGCTGGGTGTCTGGGTGGCTGGGTGTCTGGGTGTCTGGGTGTCTGGGTGTCTGGGTGTCTGGGTGGCTGGGTGGTTGGGTGGCTGGGTATCTGGGTGGCTGGGTGGCTGGGTGGCTGGGTGTTTGGGTGTCTGGTGTCTGGGTGTCTGGGTGGCTGGGTGGCTGGGTGTCTGGGTATCTGGATGTCTGGGTGGCTGGGTGTCTGGGTGTCTGGTGGCTGTGTGGCTGGGTGGCTGGGTGTCTGGGTGTCTGGATGTCTGGGTGGCTGGGTGTCTGGCTGTCTGGGTGTCTGGGTGTTTGGGTGTCTGGTGTCTGGGTGGCTGGGTATCTGGGTGTCTGGTGTCTGGGTGGCCTGGTGGCTGGGTGGCTGGGAGGCTGGGTGTCTGGGTGTCTGGATGTCTGGGTGGCTGGGTGTCTGGGTGGCTGGGTGACTGGGTGTCTGGGTGTCTGGGTGACTGGGTGGCTGGGTGGCCTGGTGGCTGGATGTCTGGGTGTCTGGATGTCTGGGTGTCTGGGTGACTGGGTGGCTGGGTGGCTGGGTGTCTGGGTGACTGGGTGTCTGGGTGTCTGGTGGCTGGGTGGCTGGATGTCTGGGTGGCTGGGTGGCGGCTGGATGTCTGGGTGGCTGGGTGGCTGGGTGGCTGGGCGGCTGGATGTCTGGGTGACTGGGTGGCTGGATGTCTGGATGTCTGGGTGTCTGGGTGACTGGGTGGCTGGATGTCTGGGTGTCTGGGTGACTGGGTGTCTGGGTGACTGGGTGTCTGGGTGTCTGGTGGCTGGGTGGCTGGTGGCTGGATGGCTGGGTGTCTGGGTGGCTGGGTGTCTGGGTGTCTGGGTGTCTGGGTGTCTGGGTGACTGGGTGTCTGGGTGTCTGGGTGTCTGGGTGTCTGGTGGCTGTGTGGCTGTGTGGCTGGGTGTCTGGATGTCTGGGTGTCTGGGTGTCTGGGTGTCTGGGTGGCTAGGTGTCTGGGTGGCTGGGTGTTTGGGTGTCTGGTGTCTGGGTGGCTGGGTGTCTGGGTATCTGGGTGTCTGGGTGTCTGGTGGCTATGTGGCTGTGTGGCTGGGTGTCTGGGTGGCTGGGTGTCTGGGTGTCTGGGTGTCTGGGTGTCTGGGTGGCTGGGTGGCTGGGTGGTTGGGTGGCTGGGTATCTGGGTGGCTGGGTGGCTGGGTGGCTGGGTGTTTGGGTGTCTGGTGTCTGGGTGTCTGGGTGGCTGGGTGGCTGGGTGTCTGGGTATCTGGATGTCTGGGTGGCTGGGTGTCTGGGTGTCTGGTGGCTGTGTGGCTGGGTGGCTGGGTGTCTGGGTGTCTGGATGTCTGGGTGGCTGGGTGTCTGGCTGTCTGGGTGTCTGGGTGTTTGGGTGTCTGGTGTCTGGGTGGCTGGGTATCTGGGTGTCTGGTGTCTGGGTGGCCTGGTGGCTGGGTGGCTGGGAGGCTGGGTGTCTGGGTGTCTGGATGTCTGGGTGGCTGGGTGTCTGGGTGGCTGGGTGACTGGGTGTCTGGGTGTCTGGGTGACTGGGTGGCTGGGTGGCCTGGTGGCTGGATGTCTGGGTGTCTGGATGTCTGGGTGTCTGGGTGACTGGGTGGCTGGGTGGCTGGGTGTCTGGGTGACTGGGTGTCTGGGTGTCTGGTGGCTGGGTGGCTGGATGTCTGGGTGGCTGGGTGGCGGCTGGATGTCTGGGTGGCTGGGTGGCTGGGTGGCTGGGCGGCTGGATGTCTGGGTGACTGGGTGACTGGGTGGCTGGATGTCTGGATGTCTGGGTGTCTGGGTGACTGGGTGGCTGGATGTCTGGGTGTCTGGGTGACTGGGTGTCTGGGTGACTGGGTGTCTGGGTGTCTGGTGGCTGGGTGGCTGGTGGCTGGATGGCTGGGTGTCTGGGTGGCTGGGTGTCTGGGTGGCTGGGTGTCTGGGTGTCTGGGTGACTGGGTGTCTGGGTGTCTGGGTGTCTGGGTGACTGGGTGTCTGGGTGGCTGGTGGCTGGGTGACTGGGTGTCTGGGTGTCTGGTGTCTGGGTGTCTGGTGGCTGGATGGCTGGGTGTCTGGGTGGCTGGGTATCTGGGTGGCTGGGTGTCTGGGTGGCTGGGTGACTGGGTGTCTGGGTGTCTGGGTGACTGGGTGGCTGGGTGGCCTGGTGGCTGGATGTCTGGGTGTCTGGATGTCTAGGTGTCTGGGTGACTGGGTGGCTGGGTGGCTGGGTGTCTGGGTGACTGGGTGTCTGGGTGTCTGGTGGCTGGGTGGCTGGATGTCTGGGTGGCTGGGTGGCGGCTGGATGTCTGGGTGGCTGGGTGGCTGGGTGGCTGGGCGGCTGGATGTCTGGGTGACTGGGTGACTGGGTGGCTGGATGTCTGGATGTCTGGGTGTCTGGGTGACTGGGTGGCTGGATGTCTGGGTGTCTGGGTGACTGGGTGTCTGGGTGACTGGGTGTCTGGGTGTCTGGGTGACTGGGTGTCTGGGTGTCTGGTGGCTGGGTGGCTGGTGGCTGGATGGCTGGGTGTCTGGGTGGCTGGGTGTCTGGGTGGCTGGGTGTCTGGGTGGCTGGGTGACTGGGTGTCTGGGTGTCTGAGTGTCTGGGTGACTGGGTGTCTGGGTGTCTGGGTGGCTGGTGGCTGGGTGACTGGGTGTCTGGGTGTCTGGTGGCTGGGTGGCTGGGTGGCTGGATGTCTGGGTGTCTGGGTGACTGGGTGGCTGGATGTCTGGGTGTCTGGGTGTCTGGGTGTCTGGTGGCTGTGTGGCTGGGTGGCTGGGTGGCTGGATGTCTGGGTGGCTGGGTGGCTGGGTGTCTGGGTATCTGGGTGTCTGGTGTCTGGGTGTCTGGTGGCTGGGTTGCTGGGTGGCTGGGTGGCGGCTGGATGTCTGGGTGGCTGGGTGACTGGGTGGCTGGATGTCTGGATGTCTGGGTGTCTGGGTGACTGGGTGGCTGGATGTCTGGGTGTCTGGGTGACTGAGTGTCTGGGTGACTGGGTGTCTGGGTGTCTGGGTGACTGGGTGTCTGGGTGTCTGGTGGCTGGGTGGCTGGTGGCTGGATGGCTGGGTGTCTGGGTGGCTGGGTGTCTGGGTGTCTGGGTGGCTGGGTGACTGGGTGTCTGGGTGTCTGGGTGACTGGGTGTCTGGGTGACTGGGTGTCTGGGTGTCTGGGTGGCTGGTGGCTGGGTGACTGGGTGTCTGGGTGTCTGGTGGCTGGGTGGCTGGGTGGCTGGATGTCTGGGTGTCTGGGTGACTGGGTGGCTGGATGTCTGGGTGTCTGGGTGTCTGGTGGCTGTGTGGCTGGGTGGCTGGGTGGCTGGGTGTCTGGGTGGCTGGGTGGCTGGGTGTCTGGGTATCTGGGTGTCTGGTGTCTGGGTGTCTGGTGGCTGGGTTGCTGGGTGGCTGGGTGGATGGGTGTCTGGGTGTCTGGGTGACTGGGTGGCTGGGTGGCCTGGTGGCTGGATGTCTGGGTGTCTGGGTGTCTGGGTGACTGGGTGTCTGGGTGACTGGGTATCTGGGTGACTGGGTGTTGGGTGGCTGGTGGCTGGGTGGCTGGGTGGCTGGGTGTCTGGGTATCTGGGTGTCTGGGTGTCTGGGTGGCTGGGTGGCTGGTGTCTGGGTGTCTGGTGGCTGGGTGACTGGGTGGCTGGGTGGCTGGGTGTCTGGATGTCTGGGTGTCTGGATGTCTGGGTGTCTGGATGTCTGGGTATCTGGGTGACTGGGTGGCTGGGTGTCTGGATGTCTGGGTATCTGGGTGACTGGGTGGCTGGGTGGCTGGGTCGCTGGGTGGCTGGTGGCTTGGTGGCTTGGTGGCTGGGTGTCTGGTGTCTGGGTGTCTGGGTGTCTGTGTGGCTGGGTGTCTGTGTGGCTGGGTGTCTGGGTGTCTGAGTGGCTGGGTGGCTGGGTGGCTGGGTGTCTGGTGTCTGGGTGGCTGGTGTCTGGGTGGCTGGGTGTCTGGCCCCTTATGTCCTCCTGCCCTTGTTCTCTGGTTGCTGCCTCTCTTGAACCTCAGTTCCCTTTCTATTTATGTAGTGAGATAGTCCTTCTGTGGCACTGACCACGCCCATTGGGGGGTGGAGCCATGGGTGGAAGTGACCTGTGGAAGGAAGTCGGAGGGAGAGCCGGAAAAAGCTCTCTTGCTGGCATGACTCGGACAGGAGAGGATCGGGAGGAATTTCCTGGTGTTCATCTGTCTAGGTTGTAAGTTATTTCTCCCTGAATAAACATCTATTCGGCCTATTTGTTTATCCTGATCCTTATTTAACCACAATATATGTATCCTCTCTATCTGCCAGCCCCACCCATCCTTGCTCCTGCCTCGCTATTGGCTGTTCAGCTCTTTATTAGGACCACCAGGTGTTTTAGACAGGCACAGTAACACAGCTTCATAGAGTTAAACAAATACAGCATTTAAAAAAAAAAAATCACACACCTTAAAATAATATTCTACCACACTCTCCTTTTAACTGCAAAGATTCTACTTCAAATAACAGCCTGTTCTGAGTCTGGATGGACGTAGACTTTTGGGGACAGGAATCAGTGTAACACAAAACAGGTATCTGATGTCTGGATCCCAGGTTCTAGTCTGCTCTCAAACCCCAACTGCACTCCAAGCTTGAGGTACTGTTAGATAGGCTTTCATTGGTGCTGTCTGGTCTGACTAGCATCACTGTCCCAGGCAACCAGAAGAATTTTCAAACACATAAAGTAATGCAGAACTCCATAGTAGCTGTTACTTGGTGCCCTGTTTATCAACCTGTGAAAGCAACTCTTCTAGGTAGCCTGAGGAAAGTTAGCCATTTACACACTGTAGATAGAAATGGAGGTTCAGGAAGGCTTGACTTAACAAACAAGCCTATGTAGCATTGTCTACCGTTTTAACAGGAAGCCCATACTGATAGCAAGCTTAGGGGACCCTCTGAGCTCCAATTTTATGTCTTTACTCTCTTAAGTGTGTGTGAGTGTGTGTGTGTATGAGTGTGTGTGTGTGTGAGTGTGTGTGCACGCGCGTGTGCCCACAAAGACATCTGCACAAATATGCTGAGGCCAGAGAACAACCTTGGGCTCCATCCTAGGGAATGCATCCACCTTTTTTTAAGGCAGTCTTTCTCATTGATCTGGAGCTCACAGTCTATGCTCACAGTCTACGCTGGCTGACCAGCTTGAGGGATTCTCCATTCTCCATTTCCCCAGTGCTGAGCCATAGGTGTGCATCACCATGCCTGGGTATGCAGCTCAGGTCTTCATGTCTGCCATACAAGCACTTAAGTGACTGAGCTATCTCCCCAGCCCTTCTTCTCTACAGTCTCTTGCTTCTGCACTCCTGTATGTCTGTTTTTGTTTCGTGAGGCAGCTTCTCTCTATGTAGCTCAGGCTGTCCCAAACTCTGTATGTAGATTAGGCTGATCTAGCTTCATCTGCCTCCTGAGTGCTGGGATTAAAGGCTCCTGTATATCTCAAGCAGTCCTAGTAGCCGGAGTCACGAGGTAACTGGAAAAGATTCAGGCATTATATTCTTACCCACGGTCCTGAGGCCGGAAGAGGGATTTCTTTATGAATATTTTTTTGAGATTATATCATTCCTCTCTTTCTCTTTGTAGCTCCAAGCCATTCAATGTGCCCTCTCCTCTGCCCCCTTTCAAATTCATTGTGTGTGTGTGTGTGTGTGTGTGTGTGTACACAATCTCCCACCCTCAACATTCCTTAGTTGCCTGTCCTTTTTGTTTAAAGTTGAGGCCTCTTGAGCTTTCTAGGAAGGTGCCTATTAAAGAACATAGAAATTATCCAGGTATGGGACTTTAATCCCAACACTATAAGCAGAGTCAGGCAGATCTCTTGAGTTCAAGGCCAACCAGGACTACATAGTGAGACCCCAAAACCAAAACCCAACCAACCAACCAAACAAACAAACAAAAACCAAAAAGTGAACATGAAAATCTTCCCCAGATGTCCCTCAGCAGACTTCCCTCATAGCCAGAAATATGTCTCACGCCCACATTTAAGCCTGTCACTGATGAAGAGGAGCAGAACCACATTTGGGTTGAATCCATGTCTGTCATCTTGGGTCATGGTGGCGCAAGCTGTAATTCCAGCTGAGAGGCAGAGGCAGGCAAATCTCTGAGTTCCAGTCTATAAGATTAACCCTCTTGAAGCCTGGTGATAGTGACACACACCTTTTTATCCCAGCACTCAGGAGGCAGAGGCATGTGGATCTCTGTGAGTTTGAGGCCAGTCTGGTTTTTAGAGTGAGTTCCAGGACTGTTAAGGCTACACAGATGTGGGCACCCATAAAGATGGATGTACTCCATCTTGGCACAAGGGCAGAGATTTCAAAACTGTCAGCAAGTCTTAAGACCTAAAAGTCAAAGGTGTGGCTATAGAAGGATGCTTTGGCTGTCTTAGTCTAAATAACAACAGACCTGAATCTGAGGTGTGGCTACTGCTGACCTGAAGACCAGGGAACAAGAAGCTGGAGCTAAGGTGTGGTTACTGAACCCTTAGAATAAGTGAGGAAGGAAAGTCTGTTCCATATACATGGTACTGTGTTCCCCCTCTTTGGTTATGGTATATAAGAGTGGTGAAAAATAAACTCGAGGCATTTCAGTATTGACTGATCTGCCCTCCTGACCTTTATTCTGTCTCTCTTTCTTTATTATCTATAGCCTTTCCCTCATCCACACTCCCCAATTCAGGTACAGACTTGGGGCTGCTTGGCTGGCTCCAATTGTAGCCCCACAAAGACCACTCCAGACACACAGAGAAATCCTGTCTCGACAAACAAAACAAGCAAACAAAAGCATTAACCCTCTTGGGACAGGGCTGAAAGAGTTCAGGATGGCAGATGTCAATCAAAGGAAGAAAGAAAGTTAGGAACTACATGACTACATGTTCACTGGGGACCAGCAGTACACACTACACATGACAAGCAGTTTTTGATATCTCAATTGCTCAAGCCACTTTTGACCAGATTTTATTAACAACTTTTTGCTTTATTGTTTGATGGCTTTTTTTTTTTTTTTTTGAGAGAGAGAAGGTTTGCTATGTAGAGGTGGCTGTCTTCAAACTCACAAAGATCTTCCTGCCTCTGTCTTCCAATTCCTGAGATTAAAGGCCTGTGCCACCATACCCTGCTTTTAAAGCTTACCATGAAACAACCTTCCAGGTGCCAGAGGCAAGTTTTGGCAAGACATTCCAGGATGTAGCATCTCATGGATGCTCAGGTCTGGCCGGAGTGGACTCTGAAGTTAGGAAAGAGGGGAGAAATCAGTGTAGTCAGCTTTCCTGGTAATCACTGGTCCGGGGGTAGTTATCTGAAGATGGCTGTAAGAAACAGGTAGAAGAAGAGACCCGCCTCACCACTGCGACCAGGCTCTGAGTGCCACCTCAGGAGGACTCCATATCGGGTGGGCCTCTCAGGTCCCACCACAGAAGACCAAGGCAGTGAATTCCCCCACCACCTCTTCAGCCAGGAGAAAGGCATGTGAAGGGGGTTCCAGTAGGGCAGTTGGTTTAATCCTATAACAAGATCTCTTAAGCACTGCTAAGTGCAAAGACCCACAGTACTGGCTGGGTTTTTTGTTTGTTTGTTTGTTTGTTGTTTGTTTTGTATTTTGTCAGCTTGGCACAAGCTGGAGTCATCTGAGAGGAGGAGCCTCAACCAAGAAAATGCCTCCATAAGATGCAGCTGTAAGTCATTTTTAAATGACTGATTGATAGGGATGGTTCAGCCCATTGTGGGTGGTACCATCACTAGGCTGGCTCTCCTGGGTTCTATAAGAAAGCAGACTGAGCAAGCCATGATGAGCAAGCCAGTAAGCAGCACCCTTCTGTGGCCCCTGAATGAGCTCCTGCCCCAGGGGTTCAGACCTATTTGAGCTCCTATCCTGACTTCCATCAGAGATGAACAGTGATGTGGAGGTATAAGCCAAATAAACCCTTTCCTCCCCATCTTGCTTTTGGTCATAGTGTTTCATTGCAGCAGTAGTAACCCTAACTAGGACACCCGATAAATCATTCTGTTGTTTTTGTTTTATTTTGTTTTCCCCATGCTCTATCCAGGCTCTGAAAGAGTCAGGCTTATAGTTCAACTGTGGAAATGCAGTTGGCCCTGGCAGCAGGAAGTGCCTCTGTGCACCCAGCTCTCAGAGGGAGTGCCTGACCTCAGCCTTTCCAAGGAACTAGGGCCTGGATAGAGGCATGTGAACGGTAGCGAGTGTAGTTGGTGGGCGTGGAACTGGCTCCAGACCTCTCACCCCACCCTGGAGATTTATGACCATCAGTGTAGAAGGGGAAAGATATGTCCGTTTCCATCATAGGACGAACACACCAACAAGGATGTGTGTGGCACTAATGCCCCAGCCTACTTGTAAGGAGCCTTGACTTCAAGAGGATGAGTCACACATCTAGTGCCATGGGATGGATCACACATGTCCTCCAAAGGCCCATTGAAAGATTTAGCTCGGTGCCACTCAGACATAAAGGAACCTTTAGAAGTGGAGCTGAGTGTGAGGAAGTTAGCCATGGAGGGCCTATGCTCTGGCAGGGGCTACTAGGACCCCACCCCTTCTGTACCTCCCTTCACTTACTGGATGTCATGCAGTGAGAATCACCTTCCCCCCCCCCCACCACCACATGGCTCTGCCACGGTGTGCTGCCTTGCCACAGACCTGAAGCCATGAGCTAACCAATCATTCATAGAAACGTTTGAATTCATAAGCCAAAGTAAACTTCTCCTTAAAATGTGTTATATCAGGTGTTTCATCACTGTGGTGGAACCATGACTAATATACCAGGTCACAGACTGAAAAAATGGGACATGATGATAAATGCATTATGGGAAGATAGGAGGTCAGGGAGCCCATGATGCTGTTTGTGAGGGCATGCTGAGTTCCCCCACTCCCCTACCTTCCCCACCCTACCCCGACTCTCATACCCAGTCCCCTCCCCATCCCCTATCCCCCTGCAGCAGGAAGTATCTTACAGACATAGAATAGAAGATGTTGGGGCACAACACTGAGACACAAAGGGTGCCCCCTTATGGCTATTTTAGGGAAAGCTTCAGTTGGATGCTCAAGGTCCTGCTCCCTACCAAGAAAGGATTCCAGGTTTCCATGGCAACCTAGAAATCAAAGAAGTCCCAGAGGCTGCTGAGACCTGGGTCAGAGGTTGCCTGTGGTCATGTGTAGATGTGTTCCTGGAGCAGGAGGGGAATTCCTGGCTGAGAATGAATCAGATCTCATCAGGAGATGAGCGCACGGGTGTCATTCAAGAAAGGACACAAAGCACAGGAAGGGAAATCAGGAGTTGAGGCTTTAGAGGAGCCAATACTGGGCTGTGGATCAGGAAAGCTGGTCATGTGGGTGAATGGGTGTCAGGACCTCCCCTCCACACAGGTCTGTGTGGAGCCCCGAGAATGCTGGAGCAGGATGGTGAGTGGGGGGCGGTAGGGGGAAGGAGATGTTATCTGCCTGTTTCATCTGCAAAGGTCTTAAGATCTGATAAGCTATTCCTGAACTGACAGTATAGAGGGAGGATGAAGGAAGGAAGGTGTGGGTGTGTAAACAATGACTGTAATACTGAGGATGCTCCCGATGTTCATTCCAACAGTCCTCGAGCCTTCTGTCTGTGCCCATGTCTGTCTCCATCTTCTCTTTTGCAGCCTTTTCCTGAGATGTTAGTGTGATGCTGCTAATCACCCCAAAAGAGAAGATGGCAACCTCTCCCCCAGCTGGTGAGTCAGCAGGGCGATTGTGCCAGAGAAAGGGGCTGGCTTCACTCCTGTCTAAGGTAAAACAAAGGAGGCTGCAGGGCTAGGTGGAAACTTGGCTCCTTCTTTGGCAGTGGCCAAGGGGTCTTTCATTCTGAGCTTCAAACCAATGTTGGTGGAAACTGCAACAAAGCCAGGCCATGCGGGAAGGCTTCCAATGCTCTCTCTTATGAAATGCAAATGGCCCTGAAGTGTGTTTTCCAAGGGGTCTGTTTGCTGTCCTCAGCACAGCCCCTTGAGGCAGGGTCCTCTGACCATGATTCTAAGTCCTCAGTCCTCTCTCCACAAAACAGCAGAGCCAAGAACCTGTAATGCCTGCTTCACAAGTGAGTGACCCCGGCGGCATTTATTAGAAGACAACCACTGTCTTCCAGGTCCTGTCCAAGGCATTCTGGTTCCATTTAAGTGAATCCCTCTGGCTCTTGGGATTTCTTCACCCTGCAGACAAGGAGACCAACGCTCTTTGTATTTATTTTATGTTCAATCTCTTTCTGAACCGTGAATCTGTTCCCCTTCCCCTCTCCTCCGCAGCATCTTTTCCTTCTCTCACCCCTCGTCCCTTCTGGTTCAGGGGCAACCTTTCCCTTTTCTGGGAGGACCATCTGGATGTGGCAGGAGAGTTCAGTGTTGGGGAATCCCCCAGCAGTTTCAAAGGTGCCATGTACAGGCTGGGTGCTCTGCTTGTCTGGAAATGTTCTATGACCCAAGAGTCTACATCTAGGACTTCTGGGTAAAATGGTGTGTGGACATGCTCCTTCTGTGTGAGGGGAAGAAGAATTGGGGTAAGAAAGAGTAAACTTGATTCCAACGGAGGTCAGAGCAAGACTTTGGGAAACCCAGGAAGGCAGCAACAGAGTAGCTGAAAGGTCGGGCAGGCTTGAATCTGTCCCTCGGGTTGCTCTGTAGATGAAAATGTTACATCAGCCCTTTCCCTCATCACTCGATCTGCTCTGGGATCCACTGGCCTGCCTCATCGTGTGGCGTCTAAGTAAGGAACCCGAGTCACTGTTCTCATCTGTCTATGACTGCAGAGTGAAGAATTCACGCTTATCCCTTTGCTCAGTTGGTAGATGGCGTGACTTCCCCATATCCCCATCCCCAAAAGTGAACATTTAGCCAAGCATCAAGTCTGTGAGTTGTAACCTCTGACAGAACTCAGCCCTTCGTCCGTTTTTATTCCTCAGCCCCAGGGTGGCTGCACCTCCTTGAAGCAATGCCACTCTTAGTCAATCCTCACAGGTACTAAGTACTTTTGAGACAGTCTGTGGTTATCCTGGCATTATACTGACCCCGCCCCATGACAACTGGCAGGATATGCACACCAGCACTCAGGCAGATGCGTAGACAGCTCAAAGGGCCCTGTGTTGCGTGGCTACATCGTGTGTTACGTGGCTGTATAAGGACTCTACACATGTGCAAGCTTTCCTTTTAAGCGAGCGCCTCCTAACCTGTTCACCCCTCTTCCCTCTTGCCCTTCCATCTCTGTTCCTGGTTGGCCAACACCTACCCCTCCCTTTGCTACCTTTCCCCCAATAAACTCCACGTGGGTTTTGTTGAGTTTTGTGGTTCTTGTTTGGTTGCTCGAGGATGCAGCAAACAACACCACAGTCATGGCTTGTTTTTGAGACAGGCTTTCTCTGTGTAACCCTGGCTGTCCTGGAACTCTGTAGACCTGGCTGGCCTAGAATTCAGAGATCAACCTGCTTCTGCCTCCTGGGTGGTGGGATTAAGGTGTGTGTCCTCACCACTAGGCTTACTTGCTTGTTTCATTTTGGTTTTATATTTTTAGGACAGTAGCCTGGCTGGCCTAGTAGCCAAGTCGACCTGTGTCAGGGACCCCTAGCAAGCCTCAAAGCCTCGGGGCCATCGGGAGAAGATGCCAGTTAGGTAAAGTACCATCTTTGCAGGTCCTGGGTCAGAAAGCTTCCAGAGTCTGACCTGGTGGTTTACTCTTCTTACACATATAACACAGTAATACTTTAGAAAGAGGGTTCCATGGGACAGTCTTCACAGCAAAGCTCCAGGCATAGCTACATAGAAACTCCCTAGCAAGATAGCAATGTAGCTGTGACCTTTACAATAAGAGTGAGCTCTATTGGCTGATTGATAAACGGAGCTCAAGGCTAGGGCCTAGGAGAAGGATAGGGTGGATTCTATAAGTGGAGGATGTGATGTGATGGACCCTCTTTCATATGGAGGGGTTCAGTTCATGGAGAGACAAAGCCCAGGATTGGGCCTAAATGATGCTCAAGATATTGGGAGATTCAGACGGAGGGTGGTCCTAATGGGATCAACCAGATTGTTTGAACACTTTCACTGGCATTCCAGGCAACCAGGCATCATTCATTTCCTTTCTTTGAGGAAAATAGTCCCGTGTGGTTGACAATCCTGGTTTCTCCAATGCTTACTCTAAGCTGTGCTTCTAGCAGGCCTGGAATTCCTTCCTGACCATCCTGCCTCAACCTTCAAACATCTTCAGTCCCTGGATTAGGGATTTTGCTTTTGTTTTTAGGGTTGAGGACAAACCTAGGAGGGTGCTCTGCCACTGGGCCACACCCCCAATACCTTAGCTGTCTGCTTTTTGTGCCTCACCACACTTCATTACTGGACTGTCCCTCCCTTTGTCTTCCAGTGGGATTGGGAAACACTCAGGGAGGCTGTGCATCCCTGGGGACGCACAGTGAGTGAGCTGGGGTGCTGGTGGTGACACCTCTCTCAGTCCGTTGGAGCCATCATACTGAAGTACTTGCTTTCCAGAGATCTGGAGGGCAGGGTCCCATGGTTTTAAGGACTGCTTGTTTGTAAAAACGGGATTTTAATGGCTGTAATTTTAAAATGCCAGGTGGTCTATTGTTTACATCTGAATCTGGTGGCTGGAGCCCAGGGATAGTAAGTCCCACTGAGCACATGACTAGTGAGATCCGCCCCCCCCCCCCCCCCCCCGTGGTTTGAGTTGAGCAAATTCCCCCTTGAAGAGGCCAGTGGACTGGATCCTTAGGGGGTGCTGGGTGAGGTCACAAGACACAATCATCAGGTTTTACTCTGCCCAGGTCACCCTGAACCCCTTTGTTCATGGGGCAAAGGATTGGGAAAGATGTTACCAGTCCTAAAATCTGCTCTAGTGTCTGAGAACCAGAGAGCCCTTGGTTGGACAGCCTGTCTGGGATGAAATGCATGTTTCTTTCAAATGCTGCTCAGTTTTCAGACTGGTTCATAACTGAACCAGTAAATGAGAGATGTGAAGGAATGCTGACACTTAGCTCTGCCAAACAGTAGGCGTTTACTCAGACCTCAGTGTCTGAAGAGCTGTTTTTGCAGGTTAATTGCACAAGCAGCTATAGTAGTCTGATGCCTGGCATTCAGGGTGCCGCGCGCGCCCCTCTGGCGGCGAGAATCGTGCATGCTCACCTTCCTCCCTGGAAGCTGCCCACGCATGTTTTTTTTCTGTCATTGTTGAGCCAGCGGGCCCTCATTACCCTAGGTGCTGTTTCCTTTTGTAGGTCTAATGTGTATTACTGGCGAATACTGGCACCAGATGTCTTGCTAACGCAGCCAGATATAAAGAAGAACGTGGAGCTAGAGATGGATGGAGACATTATTTTCAAATTTAAATAAAATACAAGTAATAACTTATTTCCCCAAAACCTAGAAAAAATACTTTCAGTGATACTTACCAGTTTGAAGAATGTTTTCATCAAACAGATGTCTATATTTACCTATATTCTTTCACCAACATTTTAGTCTACTTTATTCATATATAATAGTATATCTCTCCCTCCCTCAAGTCATGTTCTTTTCTTTTTGATGCAGATCAAAGTAACTTACAAATATCAGAGCACTTTCTTTCAAACACTGAGCTGTGCATAACAGCCTTCAGTGGTGTGTGTGTGTGTGTGTGCTCTTTTGTACATGTGCATATGGAAGCATGAGATTGACAATGGGTGTCTTGGGTTTTTTGTTTGTTTTATTTTGTTTTTTGTTTTTGCCTGTTTTCTCTTTTTACTTTTCATGTGTGAAGGGAGCCCAGAGTTGACACAGAACATATCCAACACCAAATTCTCAGCACAAAGGCGTTTTATTACCCCAAAAGGGGGAAGGGGTGGGGGTGGGGGTGGGGACTGTCTCTGACCAGACAAAGACAGACAGCAGGTGTGTCTGCAGGAGCGGTTTTTAAGGGGAAAGGGTAGAAGTTTTGTGTTAGGGTGAGTTGGTAAATCCTGAATGGACGTGTTAGCCAGTGTAGCCGAATAATGAATTTTGATTGTTAGGCCTTGGAGTGTTAGGTAAAGCAAGTGGCCACATAAGTGGCTAGCTTAGAACTGATCTAATGGTCCAGCAAGGGGGGAGGGGGGGAGAAGATCTGCTGGTGCCATGTTTGCCATGCTTGGGCCTATTAGAGAACCCTTCAATGTGCATTGGTGCTTTGCCTCCCTGTATGTCTATGTGAGGGTGTCAGATCCCCCTGGAACTGACTTACAGTGTTGGGAATTGAACCTGGGTCCTCTGAAAGAGCAGCCAGTGTTCTTAACCACTAGGCCATCTCTCCAGCCCCCAGATATTGTGTAACTTTTTTAGCCACCCTCCACTTTATTTTTGAGACAGTCTTATTGATTCAGCTGGGCTGACTGAGCAGCAAGCAAGGATTCTCCTGCCTCTGCCTCCCAGCACTAGGCAGACAACCTCAAATCCATGCCTGGGTAGCAGCACTGTCTGCTGGCTCATCTCCCTACTCCTGGCTCTCCATTTTTAATTGTTTCAAATTTTATTTTAATTTTATGACTATGAATGTTTTGTCTGCACGTAAACATGTGCACCTAGTGTGTGCCTGGTGTCCTCAGAGATCAAAAGAGGAAATTGGATCCCCTTGAACTGGAGTTACAGATGGTTGTGAGCCACTATATGGGTGTTGGGAACTGAACCCAGGTTCTCTGCAAGAGCAGCAAGTGCTCCTAACTAGTGACCTATCTATCAAGTCCCAGCCCTTATCTTTATTTTTACTTTTGAGATTATAACATAATTGCATTATTTCCCCTTTCCCTTTCCTCCCACCAAACCTCTCCTTGCTCTCTTTCAAATTCATGACCCCATTTTAAATTAATTGTTTTTTCATACATATATGTACATGCATATACAAATATATTCCTACACATAACCTATTTGGTCTGTGTAATATTACTTGTATGTATGTTTTCAGGCCTGACCGTTTGGCACTGGACAATCAGTTGCTGTGCTCTTCCATGGGGAGGATCATCCTCCCTTGCTCACAGTTTTCCTTGGCTGCCTGTAGTTCTTTGTGTAGGGGTGGAGGCCTTGCGGGCTTTTTCCTGCCTTCTTAGGCACATCCACTGGTGTCGTCCATATTCAGCTCACGGTTAAACAATCATCTTAGTGAGACTTTATGGGTGTAGCTCCCAACATTACTAGGAGACACAGCCTCACAGCAAACTCCCCAATCCTCTGACTCTTACAGTCTTCCCATCCCTCTTCCACAGTGTTCCCTGAGCCTTAGGTGTGGGAGTTGTTTGTAGATGTGTCCGTTAGGCCTGAGTTCCACAACTCTGTATTTCAATGGGCTGTGGTTTTCTGTAGTGGTCTCTGTCTGTTGCAGAGAGAGGTTTCCCTGACGAAGGATGAGGACCACACTTACTTGTGGATACAAGGACAAACATTTAGAGTTTGGCTGGGAGTTATGCTGCTTTTACAAAGTGGTGGTTGTAGACTTGCCTCTCTGATCGGTGACTTCCTTCGCCAGCCTGGGGTAACTGGCTGGGTTTCCAGTACCAGGCACGAATTTCCTCTTGTTGAGCAGGTCTTACATCAGTTAGGGAGCCACTGGCTACCTACAAGGTGTTGTGCTACTACTGAGCCCTTAGGGTTATGCAATGTTTGTCATTGCTGTGCTCCGTAGACATCATAGCTAGGTAAGACTGTTGGCTGACTTCCTCCTTTGGAGGCTTACCTGGCTCCTTCTGGTACCATGAAAGCTAGTTCTCAGGGAGGAGGTTTCAGTCAGTTCCAGCTTGGGGTCTGAGTATGCTGGAGCCCTCTGGGCCCTGCATCTGAAATGCAATAGGCTTACCTCCTTCTTTGGGAATGGGGCAAATAAAGGTACTAGCAATGGCTTGAAATGCTTTGAGCAGACCCTGACCAACAATTCAGAAAAGAGCTTCCCAAGCCTGGTGTTGGGGTGTTTGTTAAGTGGTCTCCAGCTCTTAGACAGAGCATTGTCAGCTCCAATCTAAAAAAATATTTATTTAAACTATATATGTAACATATATATTTATGCACAGACATATGTATTATAGGTTTTTAAGATAGATAGTTGTTATGATTCCTTATGTTGTTTTCAGACCTCCACATCTTATTTACTCTCCTTTCATCTTCTGTATTTACCTCCTTTCCCCTCCCTTAAGAGCCCCCCTTTCCCATTTCCCTAATTAGACCACTTGCATCTTGCTACTATTCTCCTCTCTGTTTCTCCCCAGCTCCACCCCTGGCCCCCAGCAATGGTTCCACTGACTTTTCTGACTTCTGTAGTTACTACAGGCTCTGTACTCATATCTGGAGACCTAGAGCTAGGAGCCTCAGATAACAGAGAACATTTGATGCTTGTCTTTCTGAGTTCTGAGTCTGGCTTATTCCACTCAGTATGATCTTTTCCAATCCCATCCATTTACCTGCAAAGCTGCTGCTGATTTTGCTTTTCTTTACAGGGTGATAGTATTCCATAGCGTATATGTTCCACATTTTATTGCCCATTATCGGTTGTAAGACATTTAGACATTTAGGTTGTTTCTGTTTCCTAGCTGAACAAGTACCTGTGGAGTAGGATGTTTAGCCCTTTGGGCCTTGTAAGGGCTAAGACACCTGCTCCAGCCCCTAGCCAGGGTCCAAAGGTGAAACATGTCTCAGGAGTGAAGGAGTGGGTAAGAGGTTTCTATAGAGACTTCTCACACAATCTGAGGGTCATGCTCTTTATTTCCTGTGCTCTTTGTTGTTCTGTTTCTATTCTAATAATCCCATCCTACTTCTGACTTCCCCATGCTTCTTCTTTCATTCTAGTCTCAAAACAAACAAACAAACAAACAAGCAAGCAAACAAACAAAAATCCTCCCCCTCCAAACCTGAAGCAGAAAGAAGGAGTTACAAGAATAGCTCCCATTTTTCAGAAGTACATTCCTAGGTTAAGCGATAAGGGCAGAGCCATTGCCATGGCAACATAAGGTTCTAAGACCACAAGAGCAAAACCATGACCAGAGAGAGAGGGCACAGTGCCCAGTGACAACTTTGAAACATAGATCCATTGTTAGTAGACTGGCAAGTGAAAAATGGCATGCATTTACTAGTAACCTTGGTTGGACGTCTGTGGCTCTGACCTTGTACATAGCTGTAAGGTTTCAAACTTATGATCTATTTACAAAAGGCCTTCAGTCTAGTTTGAACTTGCTCTGAGACAAAAGTGAGCTAATTGTGTACCATTTGTGTTAGACAGGAAAAAATGTTTTTTTTTAATATATATTAGTCTGAGTAAAAAGGAAGAAGTCAGGATTTTAAGCATCTACAGTCCTCATGGGACAAATAGATCTAGTTATGAAGTATGTCCCATGCTTCTATGTATCAAATATATCAATATATATTCTACGTATCAATACTATATATAGCTAAATGAAAAGTCATCTTCTGACCACCACAAATATATGTGCCCAGCAGATGGAATAGTTTCATGAGATTAAACACACAAACAATTGGAAACACCTAAAAACTATTCTTAGTGAAGAAATGAAGTACTTAGGGAAGAAATGAAGTGGATCATGAGAGAAATTATAGGCAGGAGCAACTGGTTTCCACAGTCAATGACCCCACAGCCTTACCGTGTGGGGGCTCCTCCATCAGGAATAGTGCATCTGGTGGGTTGACCTATTAAACAATAGTTAACACCTGCTGTATCTCTTGTGGACCCTGACAGGGCATATGCTAAGGAGTGGTATAGCTGGGCCATATGGCAGAATTAATTTAGCTTTTGGAGAATGCTCCACTATGCCTGGCTTTAACTATTTCTCTCTCTCTCTCTCTCTCTCTCTCTCTCTCTCTCTCTCTCTCTCTCTCTCTCTCTCTCTCCCTTCCTTTCTTTCTTTTTTAATTTGGTTTTTCAAGACAGGGTTCCTCTGTGTAACAGCTCTGGCTGTTCTAGAACTAACTCGAATTCACAGAGATCCACCTGCCTCTGCCTCCTGAGTACTGGGACTAAAGGCATGCAACACCACTGCCAAGAAAACTAAGTATTTCTTAACTTAATCAATAGCCATCCCTCTCTCCTCGATATATATTACTGAATATTATGTTGAATCACCAAAATCAAGTATGTGACATTTTCAACCTAACACACTCAACCTGCTGTTCACCTTCATCTTTATCTCCCTAGCAGTGGACTTGGATTCACACCATCTCACTCCTCAAGACTTGAAGTGACTCATGGGCTCCCCATCAAACTGGCCTTATTCTCCTCACTCGACAAAAAAAAAAAAAAAAGCCCCCTTATCAATTATTACATTACAAATCTCTCGATACACTAATATTTCACTAATTCTTGCTTCTGAAAATATATCAGTTCTAAATGGGGGACTGAGGGAGGGCTCAACCAAACCCAACTATGAAAAATCATGGCTTACTCATCTATTGCTCACTCTGGACGAATCAACGCTTTTCTTCTATATTGCCCAACCATGCACTAATAAATTTAGTTGTTTATACTTTCTTTACAGCCTCAGTATTTATCTCTCGAGCAATTCCTTTATATCTTGTCTTAGGGCTACTATTGTTGTGATAAAACACCATAACCAAAGCAACTTGGAGAGGAAAGGATTTATTTGGCTTATGATTCCGCATAGCAGTTCATCAAAGGAAGTCAGGATAAGAACTCAAACAGGACAGGGACCAGGAGACAGGAGCCTGCAGAGGTCATGGAGGGGTGCTGCTTACTGGCTTGTTCCTCATGGTTTTTTTTTCAGCCTGGCTTCTTACAGGACCTAAGAGCGCCAGCTTGGGCATGACACCACCCACAAATGGACTGGGCCTTCCCACATCAAGCACTAATTAAGAAAATACCCATAGGCTTGCAAACAGCCAGATTTTATGGAGGCATTTTCACAACAGAGGCTTGCTCCTCTGGTGATCCAGCGTGTGTCAAGCAGACATAAAACTGGCTAGAACATATCTATTTCATCCCTTTCACAAATATGAAATAAAATATCCATTGTGATATTAACTACTCCACTAGTACTACCATCATAGGAGGTCTACTATCCCTCCCCCACCCACAGTCTTTTTCCATAAGTAATAACTATTACTGAACTATTGAAAACAATAATACTGGTGCTGGAAAGATAGCCCAGCGGTTAAGAGCACTGGCTGCTCCTCTGGAGATCCTGAGGTCAGTTCCCAGCACCCACTGAAAGACCCCAAGAGTTCGGAGTCTGTCAGGGAGAGGCCCTTGCCCCAAGAGACGAGACCAGACCACTGGATGAAAGCACAAGAGGCTGTTTATTGCTCACACAGGTACCTGTGGACGCTTCAGTCTTTCGGGAGACTGAGCACGCCACGGTTAAAACATACGCAGTTTATATAGGGTTGGAGTGGCAAGAAGCAGGCTTACAGAAGCGGAAGCATGGTTACAGGGATTTCATTGTTCCATCTAAATAAAGCGATTGTGGTTAACCAGGGACAGAGTTGTTTATTCGGGGTTGGGCACAAAGAATTCAGTTATGACTATCTCAGCATTCTGGTGGTCTCGATAGAATGTTCCCAGGACCTTCTGTTCCCGGATATCGTCCTGCTAACCTTGCTTTGGTCCAAGCTGCAGACCACAGATATCTGGTTGGCTTCAGATGAGAGCAACACCTGGTTCCCTCCTGTACTTTCCCATAACTTGACCTTGGCAAGTTGGCAAGACCAGCTCAAACAGGCAATAAGCATAGTGGGGGTCTTTCATCACATGGCAGCTGACCACTGTCAGCAACTCCAGTTCCAGGGGACTCATGGCACCGAGCAAGCACATGGGTGAAATACCCATACACATAAAGTAAAAAGTAAATTTTAAAAATAAGCAAATAATTATAAAAAATAAATAAGAACAAATTGCCCTATCAAGGCTACCTCTAAAGCTATAATAGCCATACTTAACCTATTCCTCTACATACACTTAGTTTTACACTACGTCACTCACAAGCTCCCCATCAGCTAGCAGCATCAAAATAGTTAACCATGAAGAAAATATAAAAAAAGACCCTGAACATTCACCCCCTAATTATTTTTAGCACTTTAACCCTCCTACCATCCCTATTAGTTCCCCCAACCAGAAGTTTAGCATATAATTAGCCCGAGAGCCTTTAAAGCCCTAAGCAAACTTTTAAGTTTAACTTCTCCTATCTAATGGTTGCAAGACTTTATCTTACATCCACTGAATGCAAATCAATAGCTTCTATTAAGTCAAATTCCCCTTCAGATGAATGGATCTGACCCCATGAAATTGTAGTTAATAACTAAATATCCCACAACTGTCTTCAGTCTACTGCTCTTGCCTGGCAGAAAGGTGTGAGAAAATCTTGGTAGAATGGCGTTTTTATTTTGTATTTTGTTTTCCTACTCCTTTGACTTTGCTGGTTGGTAGGAACTTCAGCTCAAGGCTTGGTAAGGAGAGGACTCAAACTTCTGTATTTAGGTTTACAGTCTGCTGCTCACCCAGCCATTCTGCCTTTGTTCACTAGCTGTTGACTATTCTCAACAAACTGCAAAGATGTTGGGATGCTAGACCTCCTGTTTGCTGCCTGAGCTGGAGTAGTAGGAATGGCTTTATGTCTTCTAACTCAGTGGTTCTCAACCTCTGTGGGTCGAAATCCCATGTGGGTCCCATATCAGATATTTAAGTTACAATTCATAACAGTAAGCAAAATTACAATTATGAAGTACCAACAAAATGGTTTTATGGTTGGGAGGGTCACCACAACATAAACTGTATTAGAAGGTCACGGCATTAGGAAGGTTGAGAACCACTTGAATTAGAATCTAATTCAAGCTTAACTAGGATCAACCAGGAGCCTTACTAGGAGAAAAACAAATTTATAACATTGTTACTGTCCATGCTTTTGTAACAATTTTCTGTTAGTTTTCAAGACAGGGTCTCACTGTGTCGCCCTGGCTGTCCTGAAACTAGCACTGTAGACCAGGCTGGCCTCAAACTCCCAGAGGTCCACCTGCCTCTGCCTACCCAGTGCTGGAATTAAAGGAGTGTGTCACCACTGTCTGACTGATAACAAGTTTTTTTTTTTTTTTTTTTTTTTTTGATAGTCATACTGTCTTAGTGTTTTGCTGTGAGGAAACATGACTAAAGCAGCTTGGGGGGCAAAGGCTTTATTTGGTTTATTCTTTCACATCGTTACACATCACTGAAGGAAGTCAGGACAGGAACTCAAACAGGGCAGGATCCTGGAGGCAGGAGCTGATGCAGAGGCCGTGGAGGGGAGCCACTTACTGGCTTGTTCCTCATGGTTAGCACAACCTGCTTTCTTATGTAACATAGGACTGACTATTAGCCCAGGGATGGCCCCACCTACAACAGGCTGACCCTCCCACATCAGTCAGTAACTAAGAAAATGCTCTACAGACAGATCTTACAAAGGCATTTTCTCCGTTGAGGTTACCTCCTTTTAGACAATTCTAGCCTGTGTAAAGTTGACCTAAAACTAGTCTGCACACATACCAATAATAATCAATATTATGGTATCTGAAAACTTATTGCCTCACCCCATAACTAGAGCTCCTGATATAGCTTTTCCCCAAGTAAATAATATAAGCTTTTGACTTCTACCCCTTCATTTCAATTTCTGCTAGCATCATCAATAGTAAAACCCAGTACAGAAACTTGTTGGACTATTTATCCTCCATCAGCAGGAAAGCTAGCCTATGCAGGAGCATTTGTAATCTAACACCTGGTTGTTGTTTCATCAATTCTAGGTGCAATCAACTTTATTACAACCATTATTAATATAAAACCACCATTAACAAAGCAATATCAAACCCTTTCGTTAGAATTCTTGTATTTTCTTTATGTTTGGCTCTTTATGCTGTGAAAAGTTTTCCTTTTTCCTATTACTATGATGGACAGTTTTTCTGGGTATATTAGTCTAGCCAGCCTTTATTATTTAAAGAAACAAATGGAAGAAGTTTCTAACATTCATGACTAAACACACACCCTGCTTTCTTTTTCCCTGCAGAGAAATACTGGCACCTACTTGACTCAGGCTGCCCATCTCCCTTTTCCATCAGAATCTCTGCAAACCAGGAAGCAGGCCAAGATTAAGGTTATCAAATTCTATCATATTAGCAATAAAGTATTGCCATATGTTATCTTTTCTTGCTTTGTTTAGTTTATTTATTTGTTTATTTTGAGACAAGGATTCTCTTTGCAGCTCTGGTTATCCTTAAACTCACTCTGTAGACCAGGCTGACTTCAAAATCACAGAGATCTGCCTACCTCTACCTCCCAAGTGCTGGGATTAAAGGAGTGAGCCACCACCACCCAGCCTTATTATTATTTCTGGGACAAGATCTCACTGTACTCTTGAATGGCCTGGAACCACTATGTAGATGAAGCTTGTGATTATTGCACCCACGTGGAGTTTACTGAGGGAAGGGAGAGAAAAGGGGGTAGCTGGTGACCAACCAACAGCAGGAGAGAGAGAAGAAAGAGAAAGAGAGAGAGAGAGCAGAGAGGGAGAGAGAAAGCCAGAGAGAAAGAGCAAGAGAGAGGGGGCAAGAGAGAGGCCTGCTTGGCGTGCTTGCTTTAAAAGGGAAACTTGTGCATGCGAAATTGAGTCCTCTGGCAGCCAGGTAAAGCTTGAGCAGCCAGGTAAAGCCTGGCGTAGCTATGGCATGGCCATGAGCATCCCGCCCATCATTGGGGCCGGGGTCAGCAGACTGCTGGTTCCCAACAATGATGATGATGGCACACTTTGTAATAATCCTCCTGTCTCAGCTTCCAGAATGTCAGGACTACAGGCTTGCTTCACTGTGAACAGTCTGGAATCTTTGAGGGTTGCCAGCTTAGTAGCTGGGAAGCCACACCCCATCATGCTTTTGCCTTGCCTGCCTTAATGTTGACAACACTGAGCCCTTTTGACGTTTATACTGGGCTTTTGTATGCTGTCTTTGAAAATATGCATATTTGAATCCTCCTGTCAATTTAAAAACTGAGCTATTCTCAGCCCTCTTCCTCTTCTGCCGGTTATTGGCCAGAGCTATTGGCCAGAGCTATTGGCCAGAGGACCACTGTGAGTACCTGCTGGCATCTTCTTCTGGATCCTCATCCTTGACCCCATCCCTGGATCCCTGTCTGTGGAGAAACCTTCTAGAGAGCTTGGACCACACAGAGCTACAGATATTGAATCTCAGATCCACATAAGCCCATCGGGGGAAGGACCATAGAGAGAGGGAAGAGACACCACCAACACCTACTGGAAGAAACTATGGGAAGAAGGCAATACAAGAGAACACCTAACAACAGAAAGACAAACATGACACCACCAGAATCTAGGGAATCTACACCAACTAGAATGGAACACAACAACAAAGCAGAGGAAGCAGAAGGGTACAACTTAAAAATCACCATCATAAAAATGATAGAGGCCCTCAAAGAAGATGTGAGAAAATCCCTTAAAGAAATGGAGGAAAAACAAACAAAAAAGTGGAAGAAATGAACAAATTCCTTAAGAAAAGTACAGAAAGCCAAGAAAAAACAATTAACCAGGTGAAGGAAACGGTTCAAGACTTGAAAACTGAAATTGAGAAAATAAAGGCAACACAAACGGAAGGAAGGCTGGAAATTGAAAAACTGGGCAAAAAATCGGAAACCACGGACACAAGCATAACCAATAGAATTCAAGAGATGGAAGAGAGAATCTCAGGCGCAGAAGATAAACTAGAAGAAATAGATTCATCGGCCAAAGAAAATCATAAATCCAACAAATCCTTAACACACAATATCCAGGAAATGTGGGACACCATGAAAAGGCCAAACCTAAGAATAATAGGCATAGAGGAAGGTGAGGAAGCCCAGCTCAAAGGTGCCAAAAACATATTCAACAAAATCATTGAGGAAAACTTTCCAAATCTGAAGAAGGACATGCCCATGAAAGTACAAGAAGCATAGCGAACCCCAAATAGGCTGGACCAAAGAAAAAAGACCCCTCGACATATAATAATCAAAACACCTAGCATACAGAATAAAGAAAGAATATTAAGAGCAGCGAAGGAAAAAGGACAGGTAACATATAAAGGCAGACCTATCAAAATTACACCTGACTTCTCCATGGAAACCCTCAAGGCCAGAAGGTCCTGGATAGATGTTCTAAAAGTATTAAGAGAACACGGATGCCAGCCTAGGCTACTATATCCAGCAAAACTCTCAGTCAATATAGATGGAGAGAACAAGATATTCAATGACAAAACCAGATTTTCCCAATATGTATCTACAAACCCAGCCCTACAGAAAGTATTGGAAGGAAAATTCCAACCCAAGGAAGGTAACTACGCCCACAAAAATGTAGGCAACAGATAATCCAACTACACCAGAAACCTAGGGTGAAGCAGAACAAATATATTCACAATACCACTGCCAAGAACAAACCTAAATCAAACAAGCATCAACAATCAATGGACCTTACTCACCCTCAACATTAATGGTCTTAACTCACCTATAAAAAGACACAGGCTAACAGAATGGATATGAAGACAGAATCCATCCTTCTGCTGCATACAAGAAACACATCTTAGCTCCAAAGATAGACATTACCTCAGGGTAAAGGGTTGGGAAAAGATTTTCCAATCAAATGGAAATAAGAAGCAAGCAGGCGTAGCTATCCTAATATCTAACAAGTTAGACTTCAAACCAAAATTAATCAAAAGAGATGAAGATGGTCATTTCATATTCATCTCAGGAGAAATCCATCAACACAAAGTCTCAATTCTGAACATCTATGCCCCTAATACAAAGTCACCCACATTTGTAAAAGAAACACTACTAAAACTCAAAGCTCATATAAAACCTCACACACTTATAGTGGGAGACTTCAATACACCACTCTCAACACTAGACAGGACCACAAATCAGAAACTCAACAAAGAAACAAAAGAATTAACAGAAGTTATGTCTCAACTGGGGCTAACAGACATCTATAGAACATTCCATCCAAAGACAAAAGAATATACCTTCTTCTCTGCTCCACATGGAACCTTCTCTAAAATCGACCACATACTAGGAGACATAACAAACCTCAACAGATACAAGAGAATAGGAATAGTCCCCTGTATCTTATCGGACCACCATGCTTTAAAATTGGAATTCAACAACAACACAAATAGCAGAAAACCTGCAAACTCATGGAAACTTAACAATGTGCAATTGCACCACTCCTGGGTCAAAGAAGAAATAAAGAAAGAAATTAAAGACTTTCTAATATTCAACGAGAATGAGGATACAACATACCTGAACTTACGGGACACCTTGAAAGCAGTGCTACGAGGGAAGTTCATTGCACTAAGTGCCCATATGAAGAAAACAGAGGATAGTCGAATAAAAGAATTAACAGCCCAACTGAAAACCTTAGAACAGAGAGAAGCGAATTCACCCCGCAGGAGTAGACGCCAGGAAATAATCAAGTTGAGGGAAACAATACAAAAAATCAATGCAACAAAGAGTTGGTTTTTTGAGAAAATCAACAAGATAGACAAACCTTTATCCAAATTAACAAAAAAGCAGAGACAGAACACGCAAATTAACAAAATCAGAAACGAAATGGGGAACATAACAACAGACACAAAGGAAATCCAGAAAATTTTCAGGTCATACTTTGAAAATCTGTATTCTACAAAAATTGAAAATTCAAAGGAAATGGACAAGTTTCTGGATAACTATCACTTACCAAAATTAAATCAAGAAGAGACAAACAACTTAAATAGACCTATAACCTGCAATGAAATAGAAGCAGTCATCGAAAGCCTTCCAACGAAAAAAAAGTTCAGGGCCAGATGGATTCAGTGCAGAATTCTATCAGACATTCAAGGAAGAACTAATACCACTACTCCTCAAACTGTTCCACAAGATAGAAACAGAAGGTTTATTGCCAAACTCTTTTTATGAGGCCACAATAACTTTGGTACCCAAGACTCACAAAGACACAACTAAGAAAAGAAAACTACAGACCAATATCCCCGATGAACATCGATGCAAAAATACTCAATAAAATACTGGCAAACTGAATTCAAGAATACATCAGAGAAATCATCCACCATGATCAAGTAGCCTTCATACCTGGATTGCAGGGATGGTTTAACATATGAAAATCTATCAACATGATCCACCATATAAACAAACTGAAAAAGAAAAACCATATGATTATCTCCCTAGATGCGGAAAAAGCCTTCGACAAAATTCAACACCCTTTCATGTTAAAGGTATTAGAGAGGTCAGGGATAACAGGAACATATCTAAACATAATAAGAGCAATATACAGCAAATCAACTGCCAACATCAAACTGAATGGAGAGAAACTTAAGCCAATTCCTCTAAAATCAGGAACAAGACAAGGCTGTCCTCTCTCTCCATATCTCTTCAATATCGTACTAGAAGTTATAGCTAATGCTATAAGACAACAAAAGGAGATCAAGGGCATCCAAATTGGAAAGGAAGAAGTCAAACTGTCTCTATTTGCAGATGATATGATAGTTTACATAAGCGACCCAATAAACTCTACCAGGGAACTCCTACAGCTGATAAACACCTTCAGCAAACTAGCAGGATACAAGATAAACTCAAAAAAATCAGTAGCCCTATTTCTTTCAGACGACAAAGAGGCAGAGAAAGAAATCAGAGAAACATCACCCTTTACAATAGCCACAAGCAACATAAAGTATCTTGGTGTAACGCTTACCAAACAAGTAAAAGACCTATATAATAAGAACTTTGTGACTCTAAAGAAAGAAATTAAAGAAGATACCAGAAAATGGAAAGATCTCCCATGCTCTTGGTTAGGTAGGATAAACATAGTAAAAATGGCAATCTTACCAAAAGCAATCTACAGATTCAATGCAATCCCCATTAAAATCCCACCACAATTCTTCACCGACCTTGAAAGGATAATAATCAACTTTATATGGAAAAACAAAAGACCCAGGATAGCCAAAACAACCCTATACAATAAAAGAACTTCAGGAGGCATCACCATTCCTGACTTTAAGCTCTACTACAGAGCTATAGTTCTGAAAACAGCCTGGTATTGGCATAAAAATAGACAGGTAGACCAATGGAATCAAATTGAAAATCCTGATATTAATCCACGCACCTATGAACACCTGATTTTCGACAAAACAGCTAAAATTATACAATGGGGCAAAGACAGCATCTTCAACAAATGGTTCTGGCACAATTGGATGAGGGTGTGTAGAAGACTGCAGATAGACCCATGTCTGTCGCCATGACAAAACTCAAGTCCAAATGGATCAAAGACCTCAACATCAATCCAGCCACATTGAACCTCTTAGAAGAGAAAGTAGGAGGTACCCTTGAACAAATTGGTATAGGAGACCGCTTCTTGAACATAACTCCAGGGGCACAGACATTGAAAGAAACAATTAATAAATGGGACCTCTTCAAACTTAGAAGCTTCTGTAAGGCAAAGGACACAGTTGACAAGACCAAACGGCAGCCCACTGACTGGGAAAAGATTTTCACTAATCCTATATCCGACAAAGGGCTGATCTCCAAAATATACAAAGAACTTAAGAAACTAGTCAACAAAACACCAAATAACCCTATTAAAAAATGGGGTACAGAACTGAAGAAAGAATTCTCAATAGAGGAAATCAAAAAGGCTGAAAGACACTTAAGAAAATGCTCCACATCCTTAGCTATCAGGGAAATGCAAATCAAAACAACTTTGAGATACCATCTTACCCCTGCCAGAATGGCTAAAATTAGAAACACCAGTGATGACTTATGTTGGAGAGGATGTGGAGAAAGTGGAACACTCCTCCACTGCTGGTGGGAGTGCAAACTCATACAGCCATTTTGGAGATCAGTATGGCGGTTCCTCAGGAAAATGGGAATTAGTTTACCACAGGACCTGGCAATCCCCCTCTTAGGCATATACCCAAAGGATTCACATCAATGCAACAAAGACATCTGTTCAACTATGTTCATAGCAGCACTATTTATAATAGCAAGAACCTGGAAGCAACCTAGATGCCCCTCAATTGAAGAATGGTTAATGAAGATGTGGCACATCTACACAATGGAATACTACTCTGCAGAAAAAAATAATGGTATCTTGAAATTCGCAGGCAAGTGGATGGCACTTGAAGAAACCATCCTGAATGAGGTAACCCAGTCACAAAAAGAGAAACACAGTATGTACTCACTCATATATGGATTTTAGAACTAGATCAAATGATCACCAGCCTATAATTCACATCACCAGAGGAACTAGGATACAAGTTGTATTCTAAGAGATTCATATAAAGTCCCTCACAAAACTGGGAAGGGACAATTCCCCCAGACCTCAGGTAAAGTGGGGGGAGGACAGCGAATGGAGAGAGAAGTAGGAGAAAATGAGGGGGAGGAGAGGAAGGCATGTGCGACCAGGAGGATTGAGCCTGGTTAGGAATGGAAAATAGGAAAGAGAGAGAGAGAGAGACAGAGACAGAGAGAGAGAACATGAAAGAGGGAGCCAATATTGGTTTGAAGATAAAGTTGAACACAAAGAAAGGTCGAGGGAACTACAAGACTGCTCCCAACTAACAATCTCAGCTTCCGTGGAAAGGCTATCATAAATGCCCTTCCCGGAGAGTGAGATCAACAACTAACTTCTCCATGGAGCCCTCAACTAATGCCTGTTGAAAATAGGAGCAAACACCCATACATAAACACTGAGTCGAACTAGAACCCAGAAGCAGATGGAGAGGACAAGACCATGCGGTAGAAGTACATAGAGACAGCTTACCTGAACAAGGAGGAGCTAACGGCCCCCCAGACTGATAGCTGGGAAGCCAACAGGGGACTGACTTGGACCCCCCTGAATATGGGTCTCAGCCAGAAGGTCTGAGCAGTCTGAGAGACCTCAGACAGTGGAGCCAGGATGTATCCCTGGTGCACAAAAGGACTTTGCAAACATATCCCCCATGGAGGGATAACTGCCTTATTCTAGAGATAGGAGAGAAGCCCTAGTCCCTACTTCACAGGACCTGTCAGATCTACATGACCCCAACTGGATGGCATTCCCCTACATATGGTATCGTGGTGGGGGGTTGGGAGGGGAAGGTGTTTAGAGTGCATGTGAGAGGGCAGAGAGGGTAAAAGGGAGGGAAAGAGAGAGGGAGGGAGGGCTGGAGGGGAGGGAGGGAGGGAGGGAGGGGAGGGAGAGGGAACTGGGATCGACATGTAAAATAATAAATTAAAAAAAAAAAAAAAAAACGCTTTGACTCCAAAATTTGGGTTGAAAAACAAGTTACTGGGGAAAAGGATTTCTATTTTTGTTTCCACAGAAAATGAAAAGATGTGGATTCCTTCCAGACTAAAGTGGTTTGATCACGCCAGACCGCCTGAAACAGAGTACAAGCTGATCCTACATTCCAAACAGCTGGACAGAACAGCCCTACAGACTACAGCTAGGATATCTGAATCTTCTTCGAATCCCCCAAGACAGCGCCCTTACCAGCAGGAAGTAGTTTGGAAAGAACGACGCTCAAATTCCCAAATATTGTGTATAAATGTTTGTTTTCATTTAATTGGACTTTGTTATATAAAATTAAATAAAAAAATTATATATAAAAAAATAAAAACTGAGCTATTTGCCTTTGTGTTATTGCTTCATTATGGGTTTTATTTTTAAAGATTTCATTATCGTGGTTTAATAAGGATCAGGATAAATAAATAGGCCGAATAGACGCTTATTCAGGGAGAAATAACTTACAACTTAGACAGATGAACACCAGCAGGTTCCACCCGATGCTCTCCTGTCCACAACCTGCCAGCAACAGAGCACTCCCGGGGTTCCTCCTAATTCCGCAGGTCACTTCCGCCCCTGTCTCCACCCCAATGGGCTTGGTCAGCACCACAGATGTGGACAAAGTGAATGTCTCACTACAATTCCCCTTTTAGTCTAAAGAAAAGATTTAGACTTGATACAAAACTATATACAAAACTGTGAATAACAAATGTGCTCTAAGAAAAGGAAAATCAAGAACAAAACGACCTATGTATCTAGTCCTAGGGTGAAGGCATAACGGAGTTAACAATAGAGTAGTCCTAAGCTGGAAGCTTAAGTCTAGTACCTAAAATATCTAACTAGAAAGAGAGAATAATAGGTGTGATAGTTTAATCTTCAACCTCAAAGACCTGAGAAGGAAGATAACAATACTAGGGTATGCAGGAAGTGTGGATAGACAACTTCCAAAAGTTGCAGCGAGGACAGAAGCAGCAAGCTACCTGGACAGTCATCCATGGTCTCACAGCAATGTTGGTACAGCCAGTTTTGGCTAAGGCCAAGAGTACCTGACAGACCACAACAAAAGCAGGGAGGTAGAAAGGCTGTCTTACCCTGACTTGGCAAGGTTCAGCAGTCTTCTATGTTTGTCTCCTGCAAGCAAATAGGACTGTACATCCAAATCAGTGTTCAAGGTGGGGGAAGTTCTTTGCCCAAGAGGCCATTAGCCAAAGTGAGGATGGACTCATTTGTCCAGTGTCGGCCTTTGCCAGACCTTCTATATAACCCAGAAGGCTGAGGCCTTCTGTTCAATTCATTCCTAGGAGTGTTACTTCCAGAGATGCTTTGCCTACAATTTCTTTTTAGATGTCTTATCTTACCACAGTTAAAACATCTGACATTTTGATATCTTTTCAAACCCTTGGAGATGGCTTCTCCTACCCAAGCTTCAATGTCACCATAGTTAAGAACTCTGTTATCTTGATATCTTCTCAGACCTTTAGATATGGCTTCTCCTACCCAAGCTTCAGTGTTATTGCCATTATAATCAATGTTGGCTGTATATAGGACCCATTCATCCAGGGTTGTTGATCTAATTTTTAAAGACCAAAGCTCTTGCTTGCATTGTGGATTCACATTCTCATATGCTAATAATTCTATGAGTATTTCCCTCAAGTATGGTATTTTTTCTGATGCATTTCAAACTAACTTGCAAATAAATATCAGAACACTTTTTTCAAACACCTAGCAGTCTGCAGTTCCGTGTGTGTATATATACACCTGTGCACCCATCAATCCACCCAACAGGCCAGCAGAGTCTCCCAGAGCTCTTCAGTCTGTAGCTGCTTTATTCCCCTTGTGGAAGGCAGGGTTATCCTCAGAGCCATTTCCCGACATTAAATCCCCCAGATTGAAAGGAAAGGACATCAGAAACGGTCAGGATTTGGTTAAAAAGGATGACATGTCCCAGATTTTAATTCCTGTTTCTTTTGTTGTTTTAAATAATTTTATTTGCCAGTAATATATGTTAAGCCTAAAAAATAAGACAAGAATTAAGATAATTAAATCTGCCCAAGAGCCCATCCTAAGATAAACACAAGACATAGTGGTGTTTACATTGCTAATGCCATGCCTGTGTTGGTTGTATGGGTTTGGGGCTTGGATATGTGTATGTGTGTTTTGTTCTGTGGGGCTGGGGTTAGTGTTGTTTTGAAACGGGTCACACTGTGTAGTCTAGGCTGGCCTGAAAGTCATGATCCTCCTGTCTCAGCCTCCTGGGTGTTGGAATTACAGGTGTGAACCACCAGACCCAGAGCCACTTTTCCTCACACACTATCTGAAACCAGCTTTTCATCACTCCATTAGGATCCCAAGTATCCCTCACTGGTTTAGGATAGCTTTCAAAAACAGGTCAAGCTGAGTGTTGGTGGTGCACACCTTTAATCCCAGCACTCAGGAGGCAGAGGTAGGTGGATCTCTGTGAGTTCGAGGCCAGCCTGGTCTACAGAGTGAGTTCCAGGACAGCCTCCAAAGCAAAAGAAAAAGAAAAGGTAAAATGAAATCACAAGTGCCCAAATGTCATAGAGTCCCAAGCACCTGTCTTCCAAAGCCCTAGGTGCATAAAGTGAACATGTTTTTACATTACATTAAGAAGTCACATCAGCACCAAGAAGTGGAAAAAAAAAAAAAGGCTCAAAACAGGATAGGAACAGGAAGAGAACCAGGGAGACAGCTTAGCAGGAGAGCGCTTGCCAAGCATTCAGAAACCCCTGAGCTCACAGGTGCATCCACGTGCACACACACCCTTACACACACTCTCTTACACACACACACACACACACACACACACACACACACTTTGTGAATGGACAGAAATGTGCTCCAGCAATTGGAAGGAGGCACTGAACAAACCTCCACTGGACAGAGTTCCCTTTAGTCCAGGAAGAGGGACTTGTATTGCTGTCAGTTCTCTGCAAGTGAGGGAATGTTATCATGGTTCACACATCACAACAGGTCAAGAATCCCATCAAATGAACCAGACTGCGAACCCCTGGGTGTTTGGGATCCCAGTGTAGCATTGATCTCAGGGTGATCTTTTAAGCACAAACAAACTTGTTCTGGGTTGACATACTTGAGTTAACAACAACACAGCCATTAATTAATGTCTTCTCTCTCTCTCTCTCTCTCTCTCTCTCTCTCTCTCTCTCTCTCTCTCATTAATTTTTTTGTTTTAAAGACAAGGTTTCTCTGTGTAGCCCTGGATGTGGTGGGACTCACTCTATAGACCAGGTTGACCTAAAACTCACAGAGGTCTGCCTGCCTCTCAAGTGCTGGGATTAAAGGCATGCACCGCCAGTGCTTTGTCATATATTACATCCCGACCACAACCCAGACCCAGAAAGACAACCATGGTATGTACTCATGTGTAAGTGGATATTAACTATAAAGTAAAGGAGAATCTTGACACAATCCACAGACCCACAGAGGCTAAGTAACCAGCGGGACTCGAGAGGGGAATGCATGAATTTCTCTGGGAAAGAGAAATATAATGGATTTTTTTAAATGTCTTTTATTTTTGTGCACTGGTGTTTTTGCCTGCATGCGTATCTGTATAAGACTGACAGGCACCCTGGAACGGGAGTTACAGACAGTTGTGAGGTGCCATGTGGATGCTAGGAATCTAACCTGGGTCCTCTGGAAGAGCAGCTGGTGCTCTCAACCACTGAGCCACTCCTCCAGCTCCTAGATTTTTTTTTTTTTTTAAACCTTGGCAAGTTTACTTTTAGTCACTCCTGATCAATTGGCATAGAAACAACAGGTTTTTCCCAAAGCCAAACTTAGTTTCTTTATCTCATGAAAGGTAAGTTTTAGCCTCTCTAATTTTGTAGGAGGATTTCTGCAAGGGAATCTGTTATTTTAATAGCTCTAAGTCCTGATCAACCTGTCTATTTAGTTTGGAAAGCATCAGAAGAGGTACACTTACTCAAGTCAATAGAATATGCCCACGGAGTAGTCTCAGGGGCTGTTTTTTTTTTTTTTTTTTTTTTTTTTTACCTTCCTTTGTCACAGTGGCTGTGCTTTAAAGTACTTTAAAGTACTAGCAGCCTGTCCTCTAAGCCTGTAGCCTGAGGCGAATTCTGTTCCCCCCCCCCCCAGACAAAGGCTCTGTTGTTGCCACTAAAGGTAGTTTTTAACTAAATGTCTATTGTTCTAATAAAACTGAGATTCACACCTGTGAGCTAAGAGAGTTTGAATAAAAACCAAATGGGCTAACTTAACTTTGCTGGCATCCCAGAACCACTCCTTACCATACCTCCCCAACTAAAAAAACACCCACGCTAAGCTCCTCCCCTGCTACTTCCTGTCAACCAGTTGCAAACCCCACCTCTCTGAGCCAAGGTTAATTTCATTTAATTAATTTAACAGAGTTAGCAAATGCAGCATGAACAAATGTAACATGTCTTTGCCTGTTTAAACAAATACTCAACAACATTATCCAGGTGAACTTGAAAGGCAGAACAACAGGCATCATAATGAGGGAAGAGCCTGGGCTAAAGGTTTTCCATATTAGACGAGTTTTAGCCTCCTGTGCTTCCTCTAGCACTAATTTGGGCTGTCCCCAGTCACAGTGGGTTTTGTCAATGGGCTGACAGTCTGGTTTATTTCTATCCCTATGTAGTACAGGGACTGGGTGTCTAAGCATAACCAGCAATCCTGGCTGATTCTGGGCAGGCCAGATCTAGGAAGTCAGTTTCCCCAGAGTTCTCTGGGGTCTCTCATTCAGACACCTTCTCAGTAAAGGCTCTCTGTTTTGGACTTACCTGAACACAAACACAAACCTGGAATCTGGCTGAGATCTCTGGCACTAGGCTGTCCAGTCTTGCTCTGAGCAACTCAGAAAGTTTTGTAGACCCCAAATGAGTAGCCTGGTGAAGGTTAGTTATCAGAGTCCTGCCAGCTGTTTCTTGGAGAATAGTCTTTTCCTCTGGTGTTCCCTATCAACCTGTGGGTTTGAGCTATCCATGTTTTGTTTTGTTTTTTTCTAATTTATTTATTTATTACCCTGGAGTCTCAGGCAACACCAAGTCAGGGTTCTGTATTAAAATATCAATGGGCCACACTGGTCTAAGAGCAGTTTGTCAGGCAGCCAGGGGGCAGTGGCCCACCCATGGAGGACAACAATTTGTAGAAGCCAAATAGCCTCTAAAAAAGACCAAATTTTCTCTTGGGTGTTTTTTTGTTTTTGTTTTGGGTTTTTTTTTTGGGGGGTGTTTGTTTGTTTTTGTTTTTGTCTTATTTGGGTTTGGTTTGATCTGGTTATTCCAGACAGGGTTTCTCTGGCTGTCCTTGAATTTGCTTTATAGACCAGGCTGGCTTTGAACTCACTGAGATTCACCTGCTTCTGCCTCTCAAGTGCTGGGATCAAGGACATGGGTCACCACCACCCTGCATTCTCTTTGTTTTTTATGTCCTTTTCCCAAGAGGTATGAAACCCTCTTTCTCTATAGATCAGTTGTGGACACGCGCTGTGGTAAAAGTATTGTGACTGTCCACAACTATGGTGGGGGAGTTTCCTTTTCCCCATCTGAGAGCTTGTTTTACCAATGTAGGCTGATTGATGTACCTCTCCTCCATCACCTCTCTGCCCCGCCCCCGACCATCCAGTCCTCTTCTCTTTCTGTTCAAGAAAGGGCAGGTCTCCCATGAGTATCAACATAACCTGGCATATCAAGTTGCAGAAAGACTAAGCACCTCCCCACGTATTAAGTCTGGGCTAGGAGACCCAGTATGAGGAGTAGGGTCGCAAAGGCCTGTAAAAGAGTCAGAGACAGCCCCTGTTCCCACTGTTAGGAGTCCCACAAGAGGACCAAGCTACACAACTGTAATGTATAGGTAGAGTGCCTAGGTCAAGTTGGACTTTCTTAGCTGACAGTCTGCTGCCCAAGGTATGTGACTCTGACAGCTGTCCCTCAGTGGCCCTTTTATAATCTATCTTCCTGGGAAACCTCTGATCAAAGGGCAGGAGATCAGTTCTTAGTGTCTCATCAAACAGAGTCGGTGAATTTTTAAATCTTTGGGACAATCTGGTTCAAGTAACTTGCCTGCTGTAACCTCTCTCTGGGTCTGTCCGTTTAAAACAAAGATGGGTAGACTCACCTCTTCCAACAGGAAGCCCAAGAATGTATCTTTCAGGTCCAGGTCAGTGTACACGTGTTTCTCTGTAAAACTCAAACCCATGAAAATCAGAAGTCCTGCCTTTCTTTACAGGCGGGAAAGGTATTTTCCAGAGCCACTAGCAAGATTTTACAATGCCTGTCTCTCCTAGCCAGGCAATGAGGGTGACAATTTCCCCCATTTGTTTCCAAGGTCATTGGATATTGTTTGATCTAGATGAGGGTAGCTTATCTGAATAGTTGAACAATTGTAGGACTTTGGTGTTGGGCCAGTTCTTGGGGATTAGTTTCTTCTCATACCCCTGGGAATCTTTGTTGTCAATCTGAGAGCTGGTCCAGTTGTATCTTTTGATTGGGAGCCTCTTTCACCTAGGAGATACTCTTCTGACAGAGGGTAAGACACTAGGCATTTGCTGGCTGGGTATCTGTCAGTCTGTGTCTAATAGTCAGGAAAGGTGATGATAGTTTTCAACCTATACAAAAGGTCTTGTCCCAATCTGTTGTTAAACACCCAACAATTGGGGCATACCTTTACCTCTAATTTTTATAACCTTTCCCCTAATATCTAAGGCTGACTTGGTGACAAAGGAAATATTTTTTTTCTTTCTAAATATGTATTATATTGTTTTAAGTGTATGGGTGATTTTCCTGTATGTATGTCTGTGTACCACTTGCATGTCTTGTGTCTGGCAAAGGTCAGAAAAGAATTCCCTGGGGCTGGGATTATGGATGGTAGTGAGCTGGGAATGTGAATGCTGGGATGTTATGAGCAGTTTCCCTCCAGCCTGGTACCAAGCAGTGTCAGTCCAAAATAACACAGAGAGATGCTGTATCAGATATAAAGCTGTTGGCCTGTTACTGGCATTTCTTATTGGCTCGCTCTGCCTTAAATATTAATCCATTTCTACTAATCTAAGGTGTCCACAGTTTCATTGGTCAGTGTTGAGCAGAAGGGAAAATCTGTTCCATTCAGGTTGCATTGTTTGGCAGTGACCTCCTCTGGGGTGGTTTTTCTGTTCTTTTAAGGGAATGGAGGGAATTGTGGATTTTGGAATTTTCCAATCAATGCAAATAGCTGGTTGGAAGGGAGACATAAATCATGAAAGAGAAAGGAGTGGAACTTTCTCTTTTCCTTTGGGCTCAACCTAGGGGAACTTTTCCACTTCCCCGGGGCTGCTTGGAGAAGGCAAGGGAGGGAATGATGACACAAAACCAGCCAGTACTTGGGGGAACTGTTCCCCTTTCCCTGTGTGCATCCCTTTTAAATGGCAGGGGGCCCTGGGTGACCCCCCCCACTCCACACAGGGACCAAACCTGTCTGTGCAGGTGTCAAGTAACAAAGCAAGCAAGTGCTCCTGCTCCCAGGAGTGGGAAAGGGGTTGGGTTTTGCTTTGTCTGTTTTTGTTTTGTGTGAGGGTTTTCTCTGGGCAACCTGGAACAAACAAGAGGATTCTGATCCCCAACAGGAGGGGGCACAGTTGTTAAGCCAAGAAGTTCTAACAGCAATGAAAACCACTGATCAATATAGGAAAACAGGATTGGCAGAAACACACACACACACACACACACACACACACACACACTCACTCACTCACTCACTCACTCACTCACTCACTCACTCACTCACTCCAACAACCAGGAGTGGCCACCACACATTCCTCTGCCTAAACAAACAGGGGTAATCACACATGGCTCCCAGACAATGGGTCAGCAGCTACATCCAACCTGTTGTTTCTATCTTAATTGGTCAGGAGTAATTTTTAAAAAAAAATCTTGTCTTGCCATGGAGGGAAAAAAAGGGGACAGGGGACAGATAGACAGGCAGGCAGACATTAATCAAATAATCTGTACCAATTTCTGTTTTCTCTGCTATCAGCACTGCCTGAGTCTTTTATTCTCAATGTGATTTAATTACTGTCCGGCCCTGCATCTGAAACTATGTAGCTAGTTGTGTATGACTTCAGTAAAATTAATGGCCCTTAGGACTTGCTAGGATGAGTTCACAATTTGATTCATTCACTAAGACCACTGTGGAATATAACAGGGCTCCAGACCTTAGCACAAGTGATTCCATGATGGAAGTGCCATTCAGGCCATGAACCTCAGTACATAGATATCATCACTTGCCAAAACAGAAACAAAGAGCTAATCCATCAAAGTCTATAGTTCTGGGAAAGCTTCTAACTGTACTAACCTTGCTTTTGGTGTCTGTAGTTCCACTTCTGGCTAACAGTTTTGTTAAGTATGTCAACCCAGGACATGGTTATTGTGCTTAAACGCTCACCCTAAGAAGGCTCAATGGTTAAGAGCACTGGCTGCTCTTCCAGAGGATGCTGGTTCCATTGCAGCACCATGTGGTGGCTCACAACTATCTGTAACTTCTTTTGGTCTCTGGGGCACCAGGTACATGTGTGGTACACATTCATACCTGCAGACAAAACAGCCATACACATGAAGAAAAATAGTAAAAAGCAAACCAAAAGTGCCACAAGCCTGTTCTGAGGGCCTCCTGGAGTAAGCTAGGGGAGACTGTGTGGGCTTCAACATTCAAGTTAGAGAGACCAGAATCCAGCAGATTCCAGAGATGCTCAGCCAGAGATGCTCAGCAGAGGAGACTTGGGCTTTCCTTCCTTTCCTCCAACCTGGGTCAGAGGGTGATGGAGGATACCCTGCATGATTATTACATAAAGGGGAGAAGGGCTGAAATTTCTCAGCAGCAAAAACAGAAACCCTGTCTCTGAAGAATTTGGGAGCTGTTCTCCTGGCAATGGTAGACGTTATTTCAGGCCCATTCCTCACTGTTCCCTCTGAAGCCCTGGCTCTCTGCCTCTCGTGCTGAGACTAGCTTTAGTGACAACTCTATGAAAATTGCCTCCATCTGCTGTGCCAACCTTTAGTGCCAAGTTCATTACCATGTTCTGTAAGGATCCTCTTTTTCTCAAGCTTCAGAGAGCTCCTTGAACTGTGGGTCCTGGGACCTGAAAGAGGGGGCTGTGCAAAGTCTGGCAACAGCACAAAGTTTCTGGATGTGTAGCGGTGACAAAACTCCTGTGGAATCAGATGCATACTACTGAATCAGAGATATTCCTTGCAGCATTCACCCAGGTTGCATCAGGAACCTTCACTAGAGCCTTGTCTCTGAACACACACATGTGTACTTCACATTGCAGGTATGGCTCTACTCTGTAATGCTGTTAAATACTGCCTGAAACACCTCAACTCAGATCTGAGTCTATGATACATTATGAATCGTGCTGTTTTCTATGATGGAAAATTAGTAACTAAGAGGTAGAGATTAGGGCTTATGGCAAGAAGGGAAAACTAGAGAGAAGATAACTCCCTGACTGCAGAGTACGGGACCAGAGCCCAGGAGATAAAGGAGAAAACTGGAGCCCACCACCAGCATCCTCCCTGCCCCATTATCTTGAGAACAAGGCCACTGAGCCTGCTGACCGTGTAAAGAAACTTTGTACTCTGTAAAATCTCTGTAACCTTGGAAACCCTGTGAGCTCAGACTAGCTGTCTCAAGACTCCCTTTCCCTTTTCCCTTTTAAAATGCCTTTGAAATTGTAAGCAGGTGCCTTACTCTTCCAATAGAGTGAGGTCCCGGCCAGTTCTTAGCAATAAAAAGGTTGAGGAAACCCGGTAGGCACAACATTTTCTACTGTGTATACAACATTTTCTGTTCTTATAGAAACACACTGGTTTGCCAGGAGTTGGTGGCACAAGTCTTTAATTCCAGCACTCATGACAAAGAGGAAGGCGAATCTCTGTGAGTTCAAGGCCAGCCTGGTCAACGGAGTGAGTTGCAGGACAAGCTCCAAAACAATACAAAGACACCCTGTCTCAAAAAACAAAAAAACAAACAAACAAACCAAAAAAAAAAAAAAAAAAAAAAAAAAAAAAAAAAAAAAAAAAAAAGAAAAAAGAAAAGAAATACACTGGTTTAATTATACAACAAAGACATAATATTTCTCTCTTCCTTTTTTATGTATTTATTGTGTAAACAGTGTTCTGTCTACATGCTTGCTACACACCAGAAGAAGGCACCAGATCTCATTATAGATGGCTGTGAGCCACCATGTAGTTTCTGGTAACTGAATTCAGGGCCTCTGAAAGAGAAGTCAATGCTCTTAACCTCTGGGCCATCTCTCCAGCCCTGATATATGTATGTATGTATGTATGTATGTATGTATGTATGTATGTATATGTACACACACACATATATATGTACATATATTTATATGTGTATATATATTTTTTAACCATCATTTCTCAATGTTGGGTGATGATGGTTGGTTTTAGTACCAAATCACCACAAATCAGTCACCCGAGAATAGGAGAGCAGGGATCCGCATATGAAACAACCCTCCTGACTGCCTTAGTTGGTGCGGGTAGATGTACCTGGAGTGTGGGTGCCATCTTCTGCTAGCATTCCAGATTAAAAACAATACAACAACTAGGTCAGAAGGACGATTGCTCACCTTTTGCTCACTCATCCTTTCTTTGCTGAGGGATTGACTCACCATTGCTGCTGCTGCTGCCTCCTTCATCACTGCCAGAATCAATGTTTCCAGACTCCACTGCTGACGAAGGACAGGGCTTTCCAGGAACCTTCCAGGTTTTTGGTGACAGGTTGGGATTGTTGAGCCATCTGTCTTTATGGACTGAACAACTACCATGGTGCTCTCCTCCCTAGTAACATGGAGAGGACTCCTCCCACTGCGGAGACACCCAACCACAGGGCCTAGGAACCAGCAAGTTCATATTCTCTCAAGTATTAGATGAGTGTTGTTAATTTGTTTTTCATAAGAGTTTCTCTCCCTGTAGCCCTGGCTGCCCTGGACACTCTGTAGACCAGGCTTGTGGTGAACTCACAGAGATCTGCCTCTGCCTCCCCTGCCTCTGCCTCCCAAGTGCTGGGATTAAAGGCATGCACCACCATGCCCAGCATAAATTCAATTTCTTTATGACCTATTATCAATGCATGTTTAGTTATCTGTTTTATAGATCTTTGTACCTGTGTGATATTTAGTTTTTAATCATCAACTTGACACAATCTAGAATCAGCTGAGGAGAGTCTCAATAAGGGATGTCTACATTAGATTATCCTGTGCACTTGTCTGTGTATGGTGGGAGGGAGACTTGATCACATCCTTTGATGTTGAAAGACCAGCCCTAACAGTGGGTGGCATCTTACCCTGAGTCTGGGTCCTGGGTTGTATGCAGAGGGAGAAAGCTGAGTAATGGGCAGTATACATGGACCATTGCTGTCTCTCTGACTGTAGAAGGGGACCTGCCTTCTTAAGTGTTGACCCCTGGGACTTCACAGCTATCACAGACAGTAATCAGGACTTAAGTTAAAATAAACCCTGTCTTACTAGGTGTATTTTGCCAGATATTTATCACAGCTACAGGAAATGAAACTAAGACACATGCGGTCATTTTTATGCATTTTTTTTTCAGATGAAAAAGGGTCTCTGGGGGAGAATTAGGGAGCCCTGCACTGGGCAGCAGGGCATTGGGTCTATGCCATTCCTGGGAAGTTGTCCAGCTCTCAGATGTTCTACCTATCAAAATACTAGAAGCCAGAAGAACATACAGGCTCTAAATCTTCTTTTCCTCCCTCCCTCTCTCCCTCCCTCCCTTCCTTCTCTTTTTTTCTTTTCTTTCCTTTTTTAATTTTTTTTTTCAAGACAGGGTTTCCCTGTGTAGCCCTGGCTATGCTGGAACTCTGTAGACCAATCTGGCCTTGAACTCAGAGATCTGCCTGCCTCTTCCTTCAGAGTGCTGGGATTAAAGTCATGTACCACCACCTTCCTGCTCTAAAAATACATTTAAAAAAAAAACCCTCAGAAGCCAATATCATTAAATATCTACAAAATGGGGCAAAAGGACACTGGTCTGAGGCTGCTCAACCCACACTTAGCATCCATGTGAACAACAGGGGTATTTTATGTCACAGGTGTACTTTCATGTGCTCTGTTGGGAGCTGCAGTTTCTCAAAGGAGAAGAGCCACAGACTTTCTGGAGCCTTTAGTCCCTGCGGAGTTCCCAAAGTGGGCCTCCCAGTTAGCATCTGGATGGGGACCACAGGGTGTGGATTCCATGAGATGGTGGGAATTTAATCAGTTTGAAAGAACAAAAAGTCTCTGCATCAATGCCGCCACCGGATTCTGCGAATGCCCTGTGTCATTCTTCCATCTTCTCTGTTTTGACCATCAGAGACTGAGTCACGGTTCCCTGAAGCCATGCAAGTCCCTACTCCTCTGCCCCTTTTTCTGCCAACCCGGTCCCTATAGGAAATCTGCCACAGACAACTCAAGTGGGAAATGTTCTCTGCCAGCCCCTCTAGATCCCGGAAACTTGTGTTGTGCTGAAACTCACAGATATCATCCTTCTGTCCATGCTCTGGGTACCAGGGATTGACACAGACCTGGGGACAGGTGAGTCTCCGTGTCCTCATCAGTGTAAGGATTCAAGCATTGTGATGGCCTGTCCCTGCCACCTGGCAGAATGCACTCAGGCAGGACCCTGGTCAGCCCAGGGTTCCATGACTATGAATCTGCACACAGGTGCAAAGGACCCCTTTGAAAGAAAGACCCCACCCACTTGTGCTCTCCTTGGGCACTCTCTCTGTCTCTGTCTCTGTCTCTCCCCCCACTGTGTGTTTTTTTTTTTTAAACCTCTTTTCTCTGTCTTTGAACCTTCCTATTAAAACTCACTTAAGCTCTGTCTGCCTGGCATGTTTGTCTGTTGCTTGGGTCAACCTCAACTGCCATGGAATTAACCAAGATTCACCTTGCACTTTATCATAACAGACAGAACTGTTCTTTATTCTGGAAGTTGTGCCTGTCATATTTCAGTCCCAGTTCCTCCAGGGACAGAGAGACCAGCAACTTTTCCCATCCATCTCTATTCCATGGCTTTTTTTTGTTTGTTTGTTTGTGTGTTTGTTTCCTTGTTTGTTTCTTTGTTTTTCAGTTTGAAGTCTTCCTGAAAAAGGAACAGCTTCTCCACATAGTTGTTAGTTCACAGGTGATGATAATCTTTGTGAAAAGAAGTCAAGGAGCCATTACAAAAAAAAAAAAAAAAAAAAAAAAAAAAAAAACAGTAATAACCACTATTTCCTCTAGCTTTCTCATTGTGTGACAGCTAGAAACTGCTAGAAATCCAAGTTTTCATACACAGTACCAGACTAAATTTGACATGTTAGGTATTTCCTGCAGCCACACAGGACTTTAGCGTCTGTACTTACAAACCGAACACTAGCATTGAGAGAACAATGTGATGAACCAAACTTTGCTGGGGGAGAAATGAACAGTTTTCAAGAACTCAATCAGGGCGAAAGTAATGAGTGTGGCTTAGAGGGAAGTAACAGAAAAGCTCAGTCATGCACAGTGTTAGTGGTCAGGCTGTGGGCTACTTCATTGATGGAATGATGCTCTGAATAGACCACTGGGTGAAGCTGGAACTTCAGACAATGGGGCCTTATCTGGGGATTTGGTTCACTGGGACTTGTCCTGGAAAGACAACCTTGATACTGATAATTCTTCCTGCTAGCCTGGTTCCACAGCCACCTTGCCCCAAATAACACACAAACTCTCTATTAGTTATAAAGCTGTTGGCCGTTGGCTTGGGCTTCTTATTGGTTAGCTCTGTCTTAATTATTAACCCATAACTACTAATCTATGTATTTCTACAAGGTTTTATCTTACCAGAGAACACCTGACTGGAGTCCTCTCTTCCTGGGATCACATGATGACTCCTCCTCTGTCTACACACCCAGAATTCTCCTTATCTCCTAGTCCCTATTAGCCACGGTATTTTATTCATCCCCAAAAGAGAAACATATATAGAAGGACATCCCCATCACACACACTACTTCTTTTCACACTCTTTGCTCCCTGGCAGCCATGAGTTGAACAGTTCTTTCTTCTTCATGTCTTTGTGAATCCCAAATATTGGAGGAGAAAGACCACTTCCACAGTTGATCAATTCGAGCAAGCTGTATTTTAAGAAAACACACTCTGAGTTGGCCATCTGTCTGTCTCACCCTAAGTCAGGGTTTGAGAGCAGCCCCGAGCCAGCTTCTTGAGGTCATTTTTGTGGGGAAAGTCATAAGGTTAATAAAAAAAAAAAAAATCTGCAAGCATGCACTTAAAGGGATGAGATAATTGACTGTTAGAAAAATACAATGTAAAAGCAAGACTACGCATCGTGTAGGTCGTATACCATGGGACTGGTGGCCCTGGGTATAGATCAAGGTATCTTGAAAACACATTTTGCAAGGTCAGGGGCACTATAATTATGAGGTCCTGAGTTCAGGGTAGGTTCCCAATCGTGTTTTCCTAGATACATCATGTTTAGGAAACAGAAACTTATCCTTAGCCAGAAATGGACACCTATTCTTATGGGTTAGAGATTCACAGTCCTCACCACCATGATGCTCAGACCTCAGTCCTAAAGCATTGACAGCAGATAATCACATTGTAAACCTTTTTAGGCACCAGAATAAACCTTTGCTGTCCTTCAGTTGTCTCCCAGGTGCTTGGCAGAGTGATGGAATTCTGTCAAACCAAGGGAGGGCTTTGGAAAGGTTGCTTGTCCTCACAGTTCACATTGCCTGCTGTGCAGTTCTAGAAGGGGAAGCTTGCTCCCCTGAAACTCTTTCTGAGTGTAACATCACTTATTCACTCAACCTAGTTGCACAAATGCATTTTCATAGCTTTTTGCATGGATGATGAGGATCAGAACCCAGGTCTCTGTGGTTCTGCAGCAGGCACTTTCACAAACGAGTCAGCTCTCCAGTCATGTGGGAGTTTGAATGTAATCGCCTCCATAATCTCATAGAGAGTGGCACAATTAGGAGGCGTGGCTTTGCTGGAGTTGGTATGGTCTTGTTAGAGGAAGTGTGTCACTGTGGGGGTGAACTTTGAAGTTTCCTATGCTCAGTCCACTTCCTGTTTCCTTCAAGCCAAGGTGTAGCCAGCACCATGTCTGCTAGCACACCACCGTGATGATAATGGACTGAATCTCTGAAAATACAAGGGAGCCACCTCAATTAAATGCTTTCTTTATAAGAGATGCCATGGTCATGGTATCTCTCCGCAGCAATAAAAACCCTAAGACCAACTCCTTTTCTTGTTTTTCTGGAAGTTCATAGTTTTGTATTTTCAGTCTATGAATCTCTGTGAGTAAGTTTTGTGTAAGATCTTAACTTAGGTTAAGTTTACAGTTTTTTTGGTTTTTTTTTTTTTTGTGTGTGTGTGTGTGTGTGTGTGTGTGTGTGTGTGGTTTAGTTGCTTCCACCATTTTGTTTGTTTGTTGTTTGTTTTAAATAGTAATCCCTCTGCTCATGGTTACAAAGACAGAGACCACCATTCCAACTGACTACCTGGACAAGGCAAACTTGGCTCTTGATCCAAAGGGTGCTCTCAGAACAAACACTGTGGGGGCCCACAGTGACTCCATTTTGATTCCAGAATCCATCTTGACTTACATGTCAAGGTGAATTCAAACTTGTTTGTTCCTTAAGTGTTGGCAGCTGGGAGGATGTTTTGATAAAGTCCATGGGAAAGAACGTATTATCTAGTGAAGTACACAGTTCTAAGCTGCTGACCCAGTGGAGTAGGAAGGTGGTCTTCTCAAGACAGTCTCTGCCTATGCTGTGTGAGTGTCTGCAGTTTTACTTTGGCCCTGAAGATGTGTATGAGCAGGCTGAGAAGTAACCTTGCTGCTTCGGTATTGACTGACAGCCGTTCCGACTCTGTCCTGTCTTCCTTGTTTTTCCTTAATTCAGGTATGCCATCTGAGTGTTTGGCTTTGACAAAACACTCAGAGAGAGTAAGAGCATTTGGTTTTTGCTCTAACTCAGGTGGTGACTGTGTCTTTTTCCCATTGGCCAGGGGCAGACCTCACTGTATTATTCCATTGGCTAGTCTGAAAAGAATTGGTGAACAGGAGATGAAGGCAGAAAGGAAAGAGGTCACTGCTCCAGGCGGTCAGGTTCCTGGGGTGCAGTAGGGGAGTCCTTTATGTAAACCATGTTTTTATTGGGTGGGGAATTAAACCCTTGCAGCTAAGTCTCTGGAAAGGTGAGGGAGACACAAATATCTGAATCCCTTGTCCTAAGCAGGACTTTATAGAGTTTGATAGGAGAGAGTGGCATTTGATATTTCTACATTTCTTGCATCAAAATGATTCCATATACGTTTCTGGTTTTCTTAGTCTATCCCACTGGTTTGTGTCTCCTTAGGGCCTTTAAATAGACAATTCACCACAACTGCCAAGTGTTCAGATCTGAAGAAAGATTCCTCCCATGCATTTTTACTTCTACATCTTAGACTAAACTTGCAATAAGTTTTTCATAGACACTCTCTGTTAAGTAATATTCAGTTAAGTTGCTGAGACCTTTGATTACAAATAGCTGCAGAAGTTTGTCACAAGTTTTTTTCCCCCTATGATTTTTGAGACAGGGTTTCTCTGTGTATCAGCCCTAAACTGTCCTGGAACTAGCTCTGTAGAGAAAGTGAAAGATTTTAGTTTGCAGAGTAAGGATGTAGGAAAGGGGCAGGAGAATAATTCTTGCAAGCAGAAAATAGAAAATCATAAAGAATGGACATGGGAGGAAAAAATGAGAACAAGAAAGTTACTATGGTGATGGGGCTAGTGGTCATGCTAGGCTGATTCCGTTAAATAGGGCTAGTAACTGAATCATCAATCTTTTGTGAAATAACTGAAGTCTCTCCCAGGTTGTGGTCCACATCAAGGAAATGGGCCCCAACCCTGGAACAGATGGTTCCAGATGAACGGTCCTGGCTGGGTCATACCGGACCAACGGACAGTCTGGGGTCTTTCCCTGTCATTCTGTTGTTTTTCCTTTAAAGAAGAATAGGTCTCTCTCTCAAACATGGGTGATCTCTCAAACATGAAATTATACTTTGTAATCAATCACCTGGTTCCCTATGCATGTATGCCGCTTTGTACTCTTTAAAAAGGACCTGAACCCTCTGAGGGGTGTGCAGCTTTCCCCGAGATTGCTGTCACCCGAATACAGTCATTCAATAAACACCTCTTGCTTGTTGCATCTCCTGGTTTTGGTGTTTGTATCGTGGGGCTCTCCCACAGGCCCATCAGGACCCCAGAATTAGAGTCCAACAAAAGCTGGCCTCAAACTCACAGAGATCTCCCTGCCTCTGCCTCCCAAGCACTGGGATTAAAGGCTTGTCTCAAGATTTTTAAAGTTTATATAGCAGAGTATGTGGATTACCTTTTGGACAGCAAACTAGCCTTTTACATCTTGAATTAATCCAAGCTAGTCATGGATATGTATCAGTGCACTCTGGTGGTATTTTGGAAAGGGCTTGTGTGCTTAATTAAGGTCATGAAAATATTCCTGTATGTCAAGCGCTATTGCCTTGCCTGCAAGAACGACGCTTAACAACAGGATTCTTCTGCAGCTATGTTTATTGCGCGGCTCATTACAGCAAGTTGAGGGAAGACCCCGAGGAGGAAAAAGGGCTCTGCTTATATAGAGGAGCTGTGTCCGTTACTGACAGGTGCAGCCCGCAACGCTCATAACGGTCACCCCATGACGTGGATCGCACATCCTCGCCTTGCTGGCTTATGGACAGGAAACTGGTGCCATCTTTGGGAATGGCACCGGTGGCTCTCTACATCTCCCCCTTTTTTGTTTTATAAACGTAACAGGCAAGGGTAGTGGTCTGATCTCCAGTAATGAGATGGACATTGTAATGACCCTGAATCCTGGTAGTCAGCCAAGTCAGTGCCATACCCGTCTGGCATCTTTTCCCTGGAGGTGGGGCCTTGGACACCAACCCACATGCAACCAGACTTGCCCTTCTCGGAGCTGCTCATGGCTAGAGTCAACACGGAGTGCAGTGCTAAGCCAAACAACCCGAGCGTGAAGAATTTATTACAGTAGGCTAAACTAAAGAAGCACCTGTCTGCGTGCAATGGGAAAAAACCCCGCAGAACGTTAGGGCTGTTTATGGTAAAAAAAAAAAAAAAGGACACCCTAACCTGGTGCAATGTCATAGAAGACTCAGGGTGCAAGGGCTGTCCTATTGGACAATTAATGTCCATTTTTAAACATGCTTAGCCACACAGTGGGAGAGGAGCCTATCTCCATAGCAGCTAGGGCTTGAGCGATAACCACTTTGTCATGTGTCTGTTGAGCACGTAGCTTACACACCAACCAGAGCAGGAGCACCACCCCATTACACCCCATTACACCAAACCCCATTACACCCACCCATTCCTTAAAGTGGGAAAAAGCAGTGGAGATCAGGAGAACAATCCTTCTGATAGAGAGGTGTCCACACGGGTGGAATTCACATGGACAATGGCCATTTGAAGTTGGTCCATCAGGCTATCAAATTCTCCTGTCCATTCACCTAAAAGATACTGAAAAAGTTGTTTAGAAAGGTTTGCAGCTCTTGTATAATTTTCATATTGTACACTGGTGACACATAAACTGGAATATTTCCATTGACAGCCCAGTTGAGCTAGTTGCCAGAGTGTGTCAATTTGTTCCTGCACCAAATCAATTCTCTGATTGACTACCATCAATCCTCCTTTTAATCGTGAATCAATGGAGGCCTGTGATTGGCTAAGATCATGCCATATGGCTTTCCATTCCAAATATTGCCCCATAGTGAGGCATGCTTTTGTGACAAACATCCAGTCTGCAGGGGTCATAGCCATAGCAGACAGTCTCTCTACTTGTGAGGAGGTGTAGTTAGCATTAATGCCATAAGCACGGACAGATTCAACCAATTCCTTAACCTGCTTATGTTCCAAAGGTTGATGAGTACAATTTCCATCCTCTTCAAAAACAGGAAACATCTGAGTTAACTGCAAGGCTGCTTTGTTATTTCCTGTTGAAACAAAAATAGAAATCCTTTTCCCCAGTAACTTTTTCTTGAACTTAAATTTTGGAGTCAAAGCATTTTTAAAATATATAAATTGAATTAATCCAGCAACATTTCCTTTAACAGTTGTTTCCTCAGCAGTCAAACAATACAAAGACAATATAATACCGTACAGTATCCAGATTCTCTCCATCTGTGGCTTTTTTATTATTCGGTTCTTTTCTGTTTTATTTATTTTTTATTTTATTTATTTATTTATTTTTTTGATCAGTCTCTCGGGGCTCTTTCACTTTCTCTTTGCTAGCCTTTTTTCTTTTTGCGCGCACCCAACTTTTCGTCACGTTCTGCTTCTGACATGCTTTCCTGATAGCATGTCTATCAGAACTTACCTTATTTTGTTACCTGTCTGCCACAGTTCTGAATCCTCTCCAGCTGAATGAAGGGTCCCCCTTGTGCCGTTGATGTCAGTTTCCCGGGTTTCGGCATCACTTGTCGAGCGCTATTGCCTTGCCTGCAAGAACGACGCTTAACAACAGGATTCTTCTGCAGCTATGTTTATTGCGCGGCTCATTACAGCAAGTTGAGGGAAGACCCCGAGGAGGAAAAAGGGTTCTGCTTATATAGAGGAGCTGTGTCCGTTACTGATAGTTGCAGAGGAGCTGTGTCCGTTACTGACAGGTGCAGCCCGCAACGCTCATAACGGTCACCCCATGACGTGGATCACACATCCTCGCCTTGCTGGCTTATGGACAGGAAACTGGTGCCATCTTCGGGAATGGCACCGGTGGCTCTCTACACCTATATAGTTTCTACCATTTTGTTGTTGTTGTTGTTGGTGGTGGTGGTGGTGATGACATGGCAATAATGGGTGAATAAAGGAAGTTAGGCTATTACTTTCTGCAATGATTAATCTTGGTTGTTGTTGTACCCAAGTCATGAGGATCCCCAAAGACCACCAGGAAGACAGACTCACTGAACTGTAAAAGCAAGGATTTATTATTTCATACACCATGACAGGGACTTTGTCTAGCTGGCTGATGCAACAGCTACCAGAGGAATCCCTGACTACTGTCAGGTTTTTTAAAGGAAAAAAAAAAAAAAAAAAAAAAAAAAAAAAAAATCACAGGATTACATCAATAGGTATGGGTTGGGTTCTGATTGGTAGACATTTGGGGAATAATCAGGAGAATTTCTCAAAGTCATATTTTGGCATGAAATACCTGTGTACCAATCATTTTCATTGGTCAGTGCTGAGAGGGAACATTCTGTAGTTCCTATAGCTTTGTCTTGTTACTTGCAGGTGGCCTGTTGTTTATGGATACCAATAGATTTTAGAACTGTATCCTGGAAACTACAGGGGAGGTTTTGGTCTCCCCTGGAGTTTCTTATGTGGCCAAACAGTTCTCAGGAACCAAGTATCTAGGAGGCCAGGGGATCTGAGTTTCTTTGTGTTGTGTGCTGAGTCAGAGGTCTACATGTCTGTAGCCTGTCATGGCTGCTAAAGCAGGGGGCTGAGTGAAGGTCTGGTCCCTTTATTTCTCTCTAGTATGAATAATAAGAGTTGAATGGGAACTTACAATTTTTCCCCAGTCTAAATTATTAGAAGTGAAGCCTTTGAGTTTAGTTTACCCCTTTCAGTTGTCAGCTTGATTGGCATGAGAGATGCCAGAGAAGGAGTAAAGCACACCTCTGGATATGTCTGTGAGGGTGTTTCTAGAGCAGTTTGGCACGTGAATTCAGCAACTGAGTTGGGGACCTCCCACCCTGATGTGCCTGTTGATGCTGCTTTGGCTTGAGGACATCAGTCCCTGGCATTTCCTGAAGACTCCCACCAAGGGCTCTGGAGGGAGCTTCTTGGCCTTTTGAATGGGGCTGAATTGCTGCTCCCTCTTGTCCTGCAGGTACCAGATTCTTGGCCTGGGCAACTCAGGGTTCTTTGTGCCTTTAGCACATGAATGACTACTGTAGGATTATCCACCCTGCTACTGTATTAGCCCATCTAATAAACCTTTTTAAAATTGTATGTCAGGTTGGCCTGGCATGGTGGCCCATACCAAATGGCAGCATTCAGAGTCAGGGGTATCTCTCTGAGTTCAAGGCCAGATTAGTCTACATAGAGTTCCAGGACAGTTAGGATTATACAGAGGCCCAGTGTCAAAAAACAAACAAACAAACAAAAAGTAAAGCCAGATGTTGGTTTTGCAAGACTTTAATTCCAGCATCAAGAGGCAGAGTCAGAGGCAGATGGATCTCTGTGAGTTCAAGGTCAGCCTGGTCTACAGAGTGAGTTCCAGGACAGGCTCTAAAGCAATACAGAGAAACCCAGTCTCTAAAAACAAAACAAAACAAACAACAACAACAACACAACCCCAGAAACAAAAGTAACCATCACTATGTTTTTACGTGGCAAATTCTCTCTATACACACACATACACACACACACAGACATAGAAACACACAGACAGATGTTATATTGCTTCTGTCTTACTAGAGAACTTGACTAATAAACTCCATCCTGGTTCTTGGAAGATACTGTGTGTGCTTGGTCTTCACTCTTTCAACATCTCACAGATTGTCCAGTGAAACTATCAGGACCCAGACAATTCATATTTGGAATCTGTTATGTCACTAATTCTGATTCTTCAGTGGTTACAGGACTAAATTTTTGGTTTTGGGGAAACTGGACCCTCACTAAAGTTGCCACATTTATCCCTCTCAAGATGCTGATAGCTCACCTCCTTTGAATTCACAATGAGAGAGCCATCTGTAGGGATGTCCCCTAATTGGTCTTATTAATTTTGATCTGTCATTTTTTATTTTTTGCTTTTGTCAGTTGTATTAGATGTTTATCAACTTTATTAATCTTTTCAACAACCAGAATTTTTTGTTCTACTGATTTTTTTCCCTGTCATCTCATATTTTCCATTATGCTGGTTTCTGCTCTTCCTTGTTTTCTTCTGCTTCCTTGCATTTGGTTTATGCTGCTTCCCTCCCACCCATATAGAAATATCACCATTTTGTAACAGGATATCCCATAGAGCATTGCAGCTGGCTTGATTCTGGAGTGTTGGCACCTGGGCCTTTCATATGCCCTTTGTGAAGTGTTACCTTTTGCATCCACTACCTTTTGTCTGAAGCATGTAAATCTTACTTGAGTGTAGTGAGGTAGTCCTTCTGTAGCACTGACCACGCCCATTGGGGGGTGGAGCTATGGGCGGAGGTGACCTGAGGAAGGAAGTGGGAGGGGGCCAGGAAGGCGCTCTCTCTTTCTGGCGTGACTCGGACAGGAGAGGATCGGGTTGAATTTCCTGGTGTTCATCTGTCTAGGTTGTAAGTTATTTCTCCCTGAATAAACATCTATTCGGCCTATTTGTTTATCCTGATCCTTATTTACCGCAATATCTGGTGTCAGAAGCGGGATTTACCTGGGTTTTGCCCCCAGGCGGCAGAAGCCGTCCCCCTCCCCCACCTTCCCCAACGGGCAGGGTTTAACCAGGTGGACTCACCACAGCTTTGGGACATTTGCCTCTTCCTTACTGCAAAGGAGATCTTTGCCGCTAAAGCAGACCTGAGAAGGCACTTACCGCTTAACATTTTTTGCCCATTTCCGCACGGGACTTTGCATTCGCGCAGAGCCTCTCGGCGGCACCCGCCCGGCGGCACCCACCCGGCGGCACCCGCCCGGCACGCGTTTCGTCTTGTGTTACAAGTAACTCCAAAAGTCCCCTTTTAACAAAATTCTGCTTGCCATAGTTTGTTAAGAACTTTTTACAGGAACCGGGATCAGATGAGCCTGGGCGGCTAGGCGCTATTTGATGACACACCTCCAGGCGTAGCTACCACAAGCTGAGATATACAACTAAAAGCATCAAAGTTCCAGGACAGCAGAATTACACCTAAGGTAATTGTAACATCCTTTGCAATTTAAGCTGATATAAAATCTGAGATAAATTGTTCTATAACTATGGCAGATAATTTTACTATGCAGAACTTTAGGATTTATTTTACTTCATATGTAGAAGGGATTTTAGCAGAAGAAACTTATGACTGGACCAATATATACTTTTATTTTGTAATAGCAATGGGTTTCATCATTAACATGATATTCTTAAAGAAATGGTTTGAGATTACAGCAAACAATAAGGAACTTGTACAAACCATGGGAGACTTAGTAACAAAGATTCGAAACATTGAAAATGATAGAATTCAAAGCATAGAGACAAGGATTCAAAACATTGAAAAATGATAGAATTCAAAGCATAGAGACAAGGATTCAAAACATTGAAAATGATGGAATTCAAAACATAGAGACAAAGATTCGAAACATTGAAAATGATAGAATTCAAAGCATAGAAAATATAGAAAGAAAGATTCAGAATATTGAAGATGGCGTTGGCGAGCTGAAAGGTATAATTTGTTTAATGTCAGATACTTCAATAACCAGAACAGAAACAATGCAATGCATTAACAAACTAGCAGAAACAGCCCACTCCTGGTCGGAGGAAGCTACTAATAAGTTTAAAAAACTGGAACATCAGATAGAAAGACTAGATGACAGAATCTCTTCCATGTCTGAGGATAATGGCAAGCTAGCAGATAGAACATTGTTTCTGGAAGGCAGTTTACACGCCATTCAGATAATATCTAAGGATGATAAGATTAAAAACATGGAATCATTTGTAGTTGGAGAAAGTAAGAAACTGACTGATACAATGAAGTCTCTAGAAAGTTATTTGATTCAAGAAGTTCAGACACTCAAAGAAACAATGGTGAATAGATTTCAGGCTTTAGAAGACCTTCAGTCTGATACATCAGAAGAAGAACTACAGGTAACAGGGCATGAAAAAGATTTAAAGTTTTCCACACCATTTAGGGTCAGGGGAGCTTTCCCTGTATCTATTCATGAAAAGCCAGCAACGAAGAAACATCCAAAAGGTGTCGTTGCATATCAGTGGGAACCAATACGTATGAAAGATTTAAAAGGTATAAAGGAAGCAGTAGTCTCTTATGGCATGCACTCACCTTATGTGAAGCAATTAGTAGAATCATGGGCATGGAATAACAAGGTAACCCCTAAGGATTGGGATCAATTAATATCAGCTGTCCTTGAAAGCGCCTCTCAAATAGAATGGAGGGCTTTATGGAGAGAGGAAGCAAAAGCTCTTGAACTTCAGGGCTTAAAGAAAGGGTATAAAGCTCCCCCAAGATAAAATTCTTGGTGAGGGTCTCTATGCTGACCCAGAAACCCAAGCTGCCTATGATGAACACATCTTGTCTCTATGCAGTACAGCAGCTTTGAATGCTTGGGATAAGGTTCATGAATTAGGAGAGAGGATAGAACCCTATACCAAGATAAAGCAAGGACCTAGAGAACGTTTTAGTATCTTTCTAGAAAGATTATCTAGGGCATTTAGAGATAGCAGACATAGATGCTAGGCGAATACTCATAGAATCTTTAGCTTATGAGAATTTGAATCCTCAATGCAAACAGGTGCTTTGGCCTTTAAAAATGCGATCAGCACTCTTGGATGAATGGGTCCTATATACAGGCAACATTGAGTATAATGACAATAAGACTGAAGCATGGATAGGAGAAGCCATATCTAAAGGTCAGAGAAGATATCAAGATAACAGAGTTCCTTACTATGGTGACTTAGAAGCTTGGGTAGGAGAAGCCATCCCCAAAGGTTTGAAAAGATATCATAATGTCAGATGTTATAACTGTGGTAAGATAGGACATCTAAAAAGAAATTGTAGGCAAAGCTTCCCTAGAAGTAACACCCCCAGGAATGAATCAAACAGAAGGCCTCAGCCTCCTGGATTATGTAGAAGGTGTGGCAAAGGCAGACACTGGACAAATGAGTGTAGATCGACCAGAGACAAGCAAGGAAACCCTTTACCATCGGGAAACTCCTTGGGGGCCTCTCGAAGGCCCCCACGTCACAGGTGGTTCGAACATTCCCAGTCACAGTGGAAGACAATCTCCCACAGGACAATTAGAAAATTCTGTGCCTATTATAAAAACTCATACTGCTCTGGATGACGAACTAGTGACGGAAGTTGAATCAAACATGACAGAAGGAAATGAAAAATGTATATTTTGGCAAACTGCTATAAATAGTCATAGGCCTAGATTGATAGTTAAGATGAATAATAGACTGTTTGAGGGTCTGGTGGACACAGGAGCTGATGTAACTATCATATCTAATAAATCTTGGCCTCAAAGATGGCCCCTGCATGAGGTAAATGTTCAATTCTTAGGGATTGGAACCCTGGCTCAGGTAAAACAAAGCACGAGATGGATTGACTGTATAGGACCAGAAGGACAGAGAGGGAGGTTGAGACCATATGTGGCTGATGTAGTGATAAATTTATGGGGTCGTGATCTATTACAGCAATGGAATACACAGATTAACATTCCTCCTGTATTAGATAGGAACCATAGACGACCTCATGATTGTGGAAAGAATACTGTTAAGTACTATACAAGACAGAGACCAAATATCCAGGCAGTACAAAAACAAAATACAAATGCTGAACAAACAGAGGAACCAAAAGCCCTACCTTTAAAATGGCTAACAGAGGAACCTGTCTGGGTAGGACAATGGCCTATGACCTCTGAGAAGTTAGAAGCTTTAGAAAGCCTGGTTCAGGAACAGCTAAATGCTGGACATATTGAGGAATCAACCAGCCCTTGGAATTCTCCTGTATTTGTGATCAAAAAGAAATCTGGTAAATGGAGAATGCTTACAGACCTGAGAGCCATCAATAAAGTTATCCAGCCAATGGGCTCTCTACAGCCTGGAATGCCCTTGCCTTCTTTGATACCCAAAGAATGGCCTATTATAGTTATTGATTTAAAGGATTGCTTCTTCACTATACCTTTACAAGAACAAGACAAAGAGAAATTTGCCTTCACGGTACCTAATTATAACAATTCTCAACCGGTGAAGAGATATCAATGGAAGGTTTTGCCACAGGGAATGCTAAATAGCCCCACCCTGTGCCAATATTTCGTACAAAAACCGTTAGAAATAATTCAGTAAACAGTTTCCACAATCCATAATCTATCATTACATGGATGATATATTGTTAGCTGACTCTAAAGGAGAAATATTAGAAAAAATGTTTGAGAAAGTAAAGGAAGTTTTACCTCGCTGGGGATTACAAATTGCACCTGAAAAAATACAAAAAGGAGAGTCTATCAACTACTTAGGATATAAAATAGGTCTACAGAAAATTAGACCACAAAAAGTACAGATCAGAAGAGATCGCTACCAGACTCTTAATGATCTTCAAAAATTACTAGGAGAGATTTCTCAACTGCAAACCATAATTGGAGTAGAAGGGCATGATTTGAAAAACTTGAAAATGGCCCTAAAAGGAGATAAGGACTTGAATAGTCCACGAATACTATCAGCTGAAGCTGAGAAGGAATTAGAATGGGTACAAAAGAGGATACTAGAAGCACATGTGGACCGTGTGGATCCAAACCTAGACTGTATTCTGGTTATATTACCATCTAGAGAATATCCTTCAGGGATTTTGATGCAGAGAGAAGATATCATATTAGAATGGATATTCCTACCACATAAACAGAATAAAAAACTGAAAACATATATAGAAAAGATCTCTGACTTGATTATAAAAGGTAAATTAAGACTTCGTCAGCTAATAGGAAGGGACCCAGCAGAAATTATAGTACCTTTAACTAATGACGAAATTTCTTCCTTATGGAAAGATAACGAATATTGGCAGAGAGCTTGCAGTAACTTTTTGGGAACAATTAGCAACAACTATCCCAAAACTGAGAGAATCAAATTCATAAAGAAAACGATTTGGATTCTTCCACGCATTGTAAGAAAAACACCTATTTCTGGAGTTCATACATTCTACACTGATGCAAATAAATCAGGTAAGGCAAGATATAAATCAGGAAATATTAGCAAAGTGGTTCAAAGCCCTTACAATTCTGTACAAAAGGCAGAATTGTATGCCATTCTCATGGTACTTATGGATTTTAAAGAACCCCTCAATATAGTTACTGACTCTCAATACGCAGAGAGAGTCGTTTTACACATTGAGACTGCAGAATTTATTCCTGACAATACAGAATTAACTTCATTGTTTATACAATTACAAGATACTATCAGAAAGAGGACTCATCCTATATATATAACACACATCAGATCCCATACGGGTCTGCCAGGTCCTCTAGCACAAGGCAATGATGAAATTGATCGTTTATTGATAGGAAGTGTGCTAGAAGCCTCAGAGTTTCATAAGAAACACCACGTGAACAGTAAAGGTTTAAAAAAGGATTTTTCTATCACTTGGGAACAAGCCAAGGAAATAGTAAGGAAATGTCCTACTTGCTCATTCTATAACCAAACTCCTTTACCACCAGGCAGTAACCCTAAAGGTATAAATAGGAATGAAATATGGCAAATGGATGTGTTTCATTTTGCAGAATTTGGAAAATTAAAATATGTACATCACACTATAGATACATTTTCAGGGTTTCAGTGGGCTACTGCTCTGAGCTCTGAAAAGGCTGATTCTGTTAAAACGCACCTTTTAGAGGTAATGGCCATTATGGGCATACCTGCACAAATAAAAACTGATAATGCTCCAGCATATGTCTCCAGCAAATTGAAAGAGTTTTTTGAGTATTACAAGATAAAGCACATAACTGGTATACCACACAATCCTACAGGACAAGCAGTGGTTGAGAGATCCAATCGTACTTTAAAAGAAATGCTCCATAAACAGGCAGGAGGAACCAAAACACCCAAACACAGATTACATAATGCTTTATTAACATTAAACTTTCTTAATGCTGATGAAAAAGGAAAAACAGCTGCAGAAAGACACTGGACGATAGAAAAAACTTCTGAACTAAATCAGCCAGTGTATTTCAAGGATGTACTGACCTCAGAATGGAAAGCAGGATATGTGTTACGTTGGGGTAGGGGTTTTGCATTTGTATCTACAGGAGAAGAAAAACTATGGATACCATCTAAGTTAATCAAGATCCGTGTTGAACAAGAGAAACATCTTAATGAAGAGAAATGACAAGTCATCCAACAAACTAGGTCCTATGAGGTGTGCGGAGGCCTCTCAAAGGTAGGGGAAGTGTTCTGTTCTTGTTTTTACAGGAAAACAGAGAAAACCTATCATCAAACAGCCAAAAGACACTGAACATGTAGGTGCCTACAGAAGAGAAGACAGCTCTTCAGAAACAATCACTTAAGGAAGCAGAATCTGATATATGGTAAAAAAAAAAATAAATAAATAAAAAATAATTTAATTGTAGTAAACTATTTCTATATAGAAATCTATTTCTCTCTACTATCTAGTATTCCTGAAGTCCCAAATTTTGTAAACCAATGCTGGCTTTGGAGTTGGATTTGGCTTTCCTTCTCTAAATTCAAGCATGTTGTTAAGATTAAATTCATGGTTTCTGCCTTAAATCAAGAAGCCAATTGGTGTAAGGCAGAAGAAACAAAATCTGGGGACTCATATCTTATGCAATTTTCTCTCTGAAATCCTAATTTTCTCACATACTTTTAATGCTTATTGTTGTCTTTCCCTAATGCATACCTTAAAACTTGAAAATTTTACTTTAATATTGATGTGTAACTTTTCCACAAGGAATAATAACAATTCTTAACAGCAGTCTTTGAACTTTCCGGAAAGAAGATGGGGCCCCACATCATCATTTCCACTTGACTCAACCTGATGCATCGGAACTACAAACATCACCCTAAAACCGGTTTGAGACTGTTTTGCTCGAGACAACTCATGACTAGCTAGCTGTAATGGTGCACCTTTTTATTACACCCTGGCCAGTTTCAAATAGAACTACAGTCAAGAATTTTCTGCCACACAGTGCCTAACTACATATGTCACAGACAGTTCTGTTGAGAAATTTGGTTGCTAAAAATTTTCTTCCTACAGGATCCATTGGAGCAATCATCGTCCCATTTCAGCAGGAAGTAATCTTAATATGACTACGCCCCCTTTCCCTACCCTTGGAATTTTGGGATAATAGTCATCGTCTTTGGGTTGGTTTTAGTTATTTGGGATTGGGTGATGCTTACACTCGGGTTTATCTTTTAGACAGGAATAGGGAATGGTGGGTAAAGGTATGGTTTAGATGGGATATAAGTAGATTAGCCTATTTCCTTGAGAATTTGAGTATGAATGAGATAGTATTTTACAGCTTACATTGTTATGTATTCCTATGTGGTAAGCTATGTAAAATTAAGTTTATATTTTGTTATATTGTGTTAAATGTTTCCACTTATAATATTTATGCACATTATTTTTTACCATATTCTATGTATGTATACTTTTCCTGTATTCAAGACATTTTGTATATTGATACAATTTGGGATATTTATCTTGCTGCCCTTTATAGTTCTACCTCTTGTCTTGACACTTATACTCTACCTCTATTTTAGGGATTTACATGTAGGTATATGTAAATAGTTATATTGTTTAAGTATTTGTTCCTGCTTTACTCAGGAAAGTTTTAATCAGTCTTTTAGCTAAGTTCCCGAGTATTACAGATGATCTTCACTCACATTTCCTGTACCTATGAGATTAGTCAGATATAGATGCTTAATCTTCAATCACTTCATAGACATGCAGAACATGGCATTTAAATGTTTTAATATTAGTACTCCATTGACATGAGACACTGTTGTTCCTGACAGCACCGTGCACTTTCCCGAAAATATGTTGGACACTGTTGTTGCTCCTGCTGGAGTTCAATCTCGCCTCAGCTAATGGCCTGTTGGGCATAGAATTGCCCCCACCTTGACCACTGATTTGGACATGCAGTCCTATGTGCTTGCAGGAGACAAATATAGAAGACTGCTTGACCTTGCCAAGTCAGGGTAAGACAGCCATTCTGTTTCCCTGCTGTTGTTGTGGTCTGTCAAGTTCTCTTGGCCTTAGCCAAATCTGGGTGTACCAACGTCGCTGTGAGACCTAGGGTGACTGTTCAGGTGGCTTGCTGTTTCTGTCCTTGCTGCACCTTTTGGAAGTTGTCCATCCGCATTTCCTGTCTACTCTAGTATTGTTATTTTCCTTCTCAGGTCTTGATGAGGCTCAAGATTAAGATATCACAACTATTATTCTCTCTTCCTAGTTAGATATATTAGGTACTAGACTTACATTTTCCAGCTTAGGACAACTCTATTGTAAACTCCATTATGCCCTCACCCTAGGACTAGATATGTAGGTCATTTTGTTCTCGATTTTCCTTTTCTTAGAGCACACTTGTTATTCACTGTTTTGTATATAGTTTTGTATTAAGCCTAAATCTTTTCTTTAGACTAAAAGGGGAATTGTAGTGAGGTAGTCCTTCTGTAGCACTGACCACGCCCATTGGGGGGTGGAGCGATGGGCGGAGGTGACCTGAGGAAGGAGGTCGGAGGGGGCCAGGAAGGCCCTCTCTCTTTCTGGCGTGACTCGGACAGGAGAGGATCGGGTTGAATTTCCTGGTGTTCATCTGTCTAGGTTGTAAGTTATTTCTCCCTGAATAAACATCTATTCGGCCTATTTGTTTATCCTGATCCTTATTTACCGCAATACTTGAGTGCCTCCTAAAAGGTTCAAAGCCCATGCAAACCTTGGTTGTGGGAGGACACAGAAAACTGAAATGTGTTGTGACTGAGAATTACTTTGGTATTTGTCTCTTTGGGTAGCTTCAGGTAAGTGGTTTTAGTATTTGGAAATTGACTTGCTAAGGTATAAACTGTGTAACAATAAAAAACCTTTTGTAAAAGCTACTTTTGGTCAGCTCATCAGCAGCTGACACCCCTGTGGCCACAATGGCTAAAAATTCATCCTAGAGTAACCCTATTTCTTCCACAGAAGTGAGAGAAACTGAACACCAGACACACATACAGCACTATCTGATTGAAATATTTCACTTTTTAATTAATTGTGCATATGTACATATGTGCCACCGCATGTAGGACTGGTTGTCTCATGCTCACGTCATCAGGCCTGGTGGCAAGCACCTGTACCACCGAGCCACCTCACAAGCCACAGCTGAAATAGTGTGTTATCAGGAACCCAGTTTGCAGAGATCTGTTATGTAATATTTGTTGTGGCACACAACTAGGGAAATAGACTTTAACCTGTGTTTTATTTATGTGTTTTGTTTACATGATGGAGATTCCACAACATGCTCACTTACTTTTAGATTAGTTTGAAAATTGAAAAACCACTCTTTAAAAATTAATTTATTTGACCCAGTGATGGTGGCACATGGCTTTTATCCTAGCACTTGGGAGGCAGAAGCAGGAGGACCTCTGTGAGTTTGAGGGCAGCCTAGGATAGGCTTCAAAGCTACACAGAGAAACCCTATCTCTAATAATAATAATAATAATAATAAAGTTTTTCTTTGATGATTTCTTCCATGTGTATAATACACTGTGGTCACATTCATCCTCTACCCTCTTATCCCTCTCCTACCCTACAACCCTCTCTCCTCCCTTGCTTCTTTCTCCCCTTGTCATGAAGTGGGAACTTATTACTCCCTTCTGACGGACTGAATGATGTCGATTTCCCATGACTCCTGCTGGCCGCTCCTCATATGTTTTGATACTTTGTATTTTCATTCAGTATTGGTTCAATGTGCATATTATCCATTGTCTGTGACATTACCTCATACAAATGATGACATGAAGAACTTAGTCGACAGCTCAGACATTTCCTGTATAAAAATAAATGAACCGAACACAATAGTCTTCCAAACATCTAGGGTAGGTCTGGAACAATTCAGAGATATCCTGTTAATCTTAGAGGATATCTGTGATGGGCTAGGGATGTAGCTCAATATCTTGAGGACCTATCTCAAATTGAGTACAAAAGCATAGCAAAGCAAAACAAAACAAAACAAAAATGTAACAAGACATAGACTCTGCCTGCCTAGCTATGAGTAGTCTTCCTGGAAATCTGGTCTTCTCAAGAGAGGGACAGTCTACGGCCTGTGCCAGCTGGTGCCCCAAATCAATCTGCATTTTACTATTAAGCAAACACTATCTCATGAAGGAGATGCCTGCTTGAACTATTGATTTTATAGGGAACTGTACTTTTGAGACTTGTTATAGAGCTGATCCATAACAATTAATTTACATGCTACAACATGGCACTTTTGATCCTTGTGTACAAAGTGAGATGATCAAATTGGATAATTAGCATACCTCACCCTCCAAAAACTTGCAATTTGTTTGGGAACATTAAAAAACTTCCCCTTATAAGTATCTTGAAGAAGATAGTAAATTTTAACTATATTCACCTTTCCCTGCTGTAACACATTAAGCTTTATCCTCATGACCTAACTGCTCACTTTGTAATACCCACATAATGTGCCCATTATGTGACATTCAATATTACATTGGCTTGAATGGCATCTTGAGATAGTGTGTGTGTGTGTGTGTGTGTGTGTGTGTGTGTGTACTGAAACAAAGCCTCATGTAGCCCAGACTGACCTCACACTTGTTATGAGTGGACACTAGCATTGAACTTCTTCTGATCTTCCTGCCTCTGCTGCCAGATTTCTGGGGTTATAGGCATATTCCACCATTCCAAGTTTGTTAATTTTTTTAAAAATTATTCATTTCAAGATTTATTTTATTTTATTCTATGGCAATTAAATAGTATATTTAGACAGTTGTGGTGATGCACACCTTTAATTCCAGCACTCAGGAGGCAGAGGCATACAGATCTCCGTGAGTTCAAAGCTAACATGGTTTACATAGGGAAGTTCTAGGACAGCCATAGGTACATAACACTGAGATGCTGTTTCAAAAAAAAAAGTATATTATTAAATTTTGACATGTTTAGAAAATTTCTGATTATCTTTCTGTTACTAGTTTCAAGTGTGACCCCATTATAGTCAAAGGACACATTCTGTAATTTAAATTTAAACTTTGAATCATTTGCTTTCTGTCTCCAGACATAAGGTATATTGGCCAATGTTTCATGGATTATTAGGGGAAAGTGCGTATTGAGGTCTACGTATTATCCTTGACTTGTTTTTTATGTATGTCCCTGTTTATGTGTGTGGTGTGCCCTGGGAATAGGCAGCAGCACTCTGTCCTAAGTCCTGCAATTTTGACTTCAGGCTCCATTTTACCAGTAGAGTGAAACAAAGTCAAGTTCCCGGGCGCTGGGGGAGCTAGGGACTTTCCAATAGCTGACGAACCTTCTCCTTAAACAAAAGAAATGGTCTGTTATGCATCTTTGGTTTTCTAAAACATTGCGGTTGTTCCTAACAACAAAAAGAACAAAGGAATCTGATTGGTTGGACTGAAGAGCTTACGTTGTGTCGGTTGATAGTGATGGAAGGCATAGGGAAAGCCCTAGTCTTTGAATTCCCCTTGGTGGAAAAATGTAACTGTGACTTGGAACAGATGTTTGTGGGGTTTTGTGCTTAAAAACCCACTGCAATGAACATTTGGTGATACAGTAAGCTATGAGCCTGTGCTATTGTCCCTGACATGTCAGTTCTCTTGTTTTGTTTTTGTTTCCCTGATGCCCAGTTCAATACAAACCTTGCTTTGTGCAGACTCTGGTGCCTGCTTGGGTTATTGCAGCTTCTCCGACACTAACGGGGGCATTGGTACAGAAGTGCATGTGTTTGTATGTTTTTGGAAGCCAGACAATAACCTTAAAGGGGGCCTCCTGTAATTCCACCTGTCTCCTTTGAGTCAAGGTCTATTCTGAGCCTGGAGCTCACACCATTCCTTCCCTCTTCCATGTTAATAGAGACCTGGCTTTGCTTGAAGAGAGAAAATATTATGTAATGGTCCATATTTCCCAGCTGCCCTTGCAGGAACTTCTATCTTATTTGTGTCATAGTTAATTTCCCCCTTTCTGTCATATTCAATATAAGAGAGTTCTGGATGTTATAAGATTTGCTGGCAGTACTTCAAAACCATAAAGTCAACTTATGCGTAACGCCAAGGTTTCTGAGGTAACTGCTCGGCCCTGCACCTCAGAACTCCACCTGTGCTGGGCTGGCCTGGCAGATAGGTCCCTGACAGGGTCCATGAAGGCCTGAAGCAGATGGCAAAGCTGGCTTCTCTTTTCTTTCATCTCATGTCTAAATTCTACAATCCAACACATGTTCTTGCTGTGATTTCCTTTGATTGGCTATATTTGATATTCATGTATGCCACTACTTAATTTAGGCCTCAGAGTTGAAGAGGAGACCAGTGATAATGTGGGCCAGGTTTAAATGGTTGGCATGTATAAATAAGTTCACAGAGAGTCTTTAAGAAACCATAGTAATGTTATGAACTTGCTAAGAATCAATTTTGCATGGGAAGCTTCAGCCAACCCACAAGTACATAAGTGCTGTAGCTTCATGAAATTGGCAGGTCACTAAAGCTATAAATGCAGACTGTCATTCATTTAATGAAACTGTTATTTGATGCCACCTTAGTATCCCTTTGGAAAGTTCCTTAACAGCATGTTTGGCTGACTGTTCATCTCTGGCCAAGGCTCCCCTTAAATATCTTCAGACCCAGGTGAAATGGACACACTCTGTTGAACATTTGGGAAAGGTTTGGAGATATTCCTTCTGCCTGCAAGAACCAGATATGCAAACAGATCAACTGGCCTGCAGTACCTCAGAGATGTAGAGCTACAGCAGGGTTATCATCAAACCTGCAGCCGTGTTGGACTGCCTCCTGCCCCATACATGCTATGCATTGTTTATTTGGCAAAGTTCTCTTTCTGCCGGGCTAAGCAGCTTTTTGTACAAGGGATCTATTTCTCATTTTGCTTCCCTCCCTCGCTCCTTATCTTCTCCTCCCCTCCCTTCTCCCCCCCTTCTTTTTTGCTCCCTCTCCTTTTAGTTTTTCGAGACAGGGTTTCTCCTCTGTGTAGCCCTCGATGTCCTGGAAGATTCTCTATAGACCTCAAACTCAAACATCTATCTGCAGCCACCACCGCCAGGCACTTTATTGAGCTGCTTTATCCAATTCTGACCACCAGGGCAGAAAAACAATGGCCTGTCGATTTAAGAATCTAGTGAGCCAGGCAGTGGGGAAGTAGAGGCCGGAGAATCTCTGAGTTCAAGGCCAGCATGGTCTACAGAGTGAGTTCCAGGACAGTTAGAGTTGTTACACAGAAAAACCCTGTCTCGAAAAACAAAAAGCAAACAAAACAAAACAAAAAAAGAATCTGGTGGCAGTCCGTTCTGCTTTCCTCTCTCCGAGGGCACCTTTCTGGGTAACGGTGGCCTGGGCGACCACGCCTTTCTCCACACGCAGCTGTACTACGGGTTCGTCGGCCCATCCGTCACAGAGCCGCGGCCTCTGATTGGCTCCTGAGCTTCGGGGCGGAAGAAGGAAGAAAGTTTGTGGTCTGGACCGGAGCGGTGAGGTTACCAGAGAGACCCCGGGCAGTGGCGGCGGGTGAGGCCGGCGCTTGCGAACGTACGGTGAGTATCGGGTCGGGAGCCGGCCGAACGTGGTCGGGAGGAGCGCCCTGCAAGAGTGCCCGTCCACTGGGTTGAGGGGATTTGGGTTGAGAAAGCCGCGGGATGCCATTTAAGAGTCACAGCCATTTCGAAACTTAGCCAAAACCACGTTTCCGGTCCTGGGCGTTCGGCTGCCCCCGAGCCCATAACCTCTGAATGTGTTGTAGCAGATGTTCCAGGAAGAGTTCCATAGCAGCCTTGTTCTTTCTCTAAACCCGCCTGCTTGCAAAATCTCCGTGTGGTTTTGTCCTATAAGAGTGGTTTTTTTCCTATAAGAGAGGTGCTCCGGGCTGTTCTCTCGAACCCTGTTTTAGGGTAGACAGCCGCCACACAGGTGGCTGTGCGCAGAATAAGGTGGTTTTTATCCGTATTCAGTGGGATCACCGTTGGAAGCCTGAATGATATAAGACCCCCTTCCCAAATTCAGAACCCGGACCCTTCCCTTTGAATTTCAGGGACTGGAGCGACACTTGCCACGGGGTGTGCACCTTGAGACATTCCAAGGGCCTCGGGCTCGCTTCCGGTTTGACTGGCCCAAGGCATCATCAAAAGAAAACCAGTAAGCATCTGTCTGAGGAGGTAAGTCATCGTTTTCCTTATATGACATCTGATCCTGGTTTCTATTGGGATCCCATTTGGGGACAGTGAGAGGTCTTAGGAGACTCCTGAAATAAAGTCGGGGCACTAAGGAGAAGTCACACTGCCCGCCTGGTTCTGCCCCCCTCTGCTCTGGTTTTTTTTTTTTTTTTTTTTTTTGGTCTTTTCTGTCTCTTTGTCCTGAGTCTTCTTTGGTTTGGACTTGGGGTGATTGAACAACAAAATGGGTAATAAGAGTAGTAAAGCTGATACTCCCTTAAAGTATGTACTGAAAAATTTTGACCTACTTTACACCAGGAAAGTTAAGAAGTATTATGGCTACTCCATTACCAAGAAACAGCTCCAGATCCTCTGTGAACAGAAATGGCCCACATTTGGGGTCGAATGGCCCCCTGAGGGCACCTTCGATCCCAAGGTGGCATGGGCCATAGTAGAAGTTGTCTTCAGCTTACCTGGCCACCTGAACCAAATCGGATACATTTTGCCTTGGGCAGAAGCAACATCTAATCCACCGCCATGGATGAAGGTTTATATGCTCATATATAGCCAACTTCATTCCCCATTGCCTCACCTCCCTCAGTCTCCTCCTCAACCCCAACCCCTGACTCAGCCCCCACCTCAACCCAAGCCCCTAAAAAGACCAGCACCCCAACCCAAGCCCCTAAAAAGGCCTGCACCTCAACCCCAGCCCCGGACTCAGCCCCCACCTCAACCCCAACCCCCCGACTCAGCCCTCACCTCAACCCCAGCCCCGGACTCAGTCCCCACCTCAACCCCAACCCCGGACTCAGTCCCCACCTCAACCCCAACCCCCGGACCCAGTCCCCACTTCAACCCCAACCCCTGACTCAGCCCCCACCTCAACCCCAGTCCCTGGCTCTACCTCCTGGTCAACCCCCACCTCTGCTCCAGCCCTCTGATGTCTGTGTGCCCTTTACCCACACTGATCTTTATAATAAGAACACCCAGAACCCTCCTCTCAGGACAGACCGGAGCTGCATAACCTATTTGCCTATAACCACCACTGATCTTCTTAACTGGAAGGTGCAGCTCCCTCCTTTCAGCACAGATCCAAAGCCCCTAATCTCTCTAATTGAATATCTCTTTCTCATCCACTATCCTACTTGGGATGATTGTAAACTTATTTTACACATCCTCTTCACAACCGAGGAAAGGGAACGGATTCTGACTGAGGCAGCTAAAACACTTCCTGGAATGTGGGCTCTCACTGGCGAACAGGACCTGGCTATGCAGAGACTAGACTGGAAATACAGGACAGAAAAAGGGAGGATGTCATTCAGTGATTACCACCACGCTTTGATCAAGGGATTAAAGCAGGCAGCCCGGAAGCCCACTAACCATTCCAAGGTGATGGATATGAGACAAGGTCGAAGTGAATCACCTACAGAGTTTCTCGAGCGCCTCCTGGAGGCATACCGTGAATATACATCTATAGATCCAGAGGACCCGGCAAACTTCCCCATCATTAACCTGACCTTTGTAACTCAGTCTGCCCCAGACATATGTAGGAAAATCAAAAGGATGGATAGCTTTATACACATGAGTAGGTCAGAATTATTGGCAATAGCCCAGAGAGTGTTTGACAATAGAGAGAGTGAAGAGGAGCTGCTAATGAAGAAAGTGACCCAGATTGTGATCACTGCCCAAGAATTTGGTGCCTTCAGTCATGGTCAAACAACATACAAGAACAAGAGGAAGCCCCTGCAAAGAGACCAGTGTGCTTACTGCAAAAAGTTTGGGCACTGGAAACATGAATGCCCTCGACAGAAATGGGTAGGTCCTCCCTGGCCAAGGCCTTGTTTGGCTTGAGGAGAATAGTGGGGCCATAGCTCTTTCAAATTAGGCCCTCAGGAGTCTATGGTAATCTTTATAATTGATGCTAACCTGTAATCTTCCATGTCAACATGAGGGCTTCACATTTGGTATTACCAGAACCTCTGGGGCCTCTCACCATTCACACAATGGAAGTGTAGAGGCCAACAGGGGAAGTCAGAAAATATAAATGGACTGCAAAATGGACTGTTACTCTGGGAAATGGGACAGTGATTCTTTCCTTCATTACCCCTGGATGTGCCCATTCTCTTTGCTGGGAAGAGACCTCCTAAGCAAGCTCCAAGCAACTATCTCATTCTTAGGAGATATCACTAAGCTACAACTAGGGTGTGCAGCTACAATCCTGACCATCACCTGTCACTTAAGCAAGGAGGAGTACTTCCTCCTCTAGGGTCTGACCCAGGCTCCTGAGGGGAAATTAAAAGGACAATTGATCAGGGATGTTCCAACTGTTTGAGCCAAAGACAGTCCTCCTGGTCTGGACAAGCATGTGTTGCCAGTTATAGTTCAGCTGATTTCTAGGGCCATGCCCTTCTGAGTCAGACAGTACCCCAACAGTACAGAGACCAGAGAGGGACTCAAGATCCATCTCAGTTGCCTCTTCAAGGCAGGCATACTCACTCCATGCCAGTCAGCCTGGAACATCCCCTTATTACCAGTACAAAAACCTGGAATCAAGACTACCAACCAGTAAAGGATTTAAGGAGAGTGAATAAGCGGGTGGAAACTATTTGCCTACCTGCTCCCAACCCTTATACTCAGCTCAGCCTGCAGCTGCCTGAGCTTAAGGTTTATACTGTGCTAGACCTAAAGGATGCATTTTTCTCTATTCCCTTGTCAAAACTAAGTCTGTCCATCTTTCAATTCAAATGGGGTGAGCCTGAATTGAGAATATTTGGACAAATGACTTAGACCCGATTATCTCAGGAAATCTCCTACCATCTTTGACTTAAGTCACTTTTGCAATGAATACCCAAAAGTTAACCTTACTCCAATATGTGGATGATTTATTGTGGGCTCCAAAAGATTTAAGGAGGACTGTTTAGCTACTTCGGGTTTCTTAAGAACTCTGGCTCAACTAGACTATTGAGTTTCCAAAAAGAAAGCTCATATTTGCTCATCCTGGCTCACCTATTTGAAATATGGATTAAAGGAAGGAAAAGACTATTACAAAGGCCCACATACATGTCATAATTTGAATCCCCATTTCAACCATAAAGAGGCAGATTAGGTGTTAGTATTTAGGCATTTTACTGGCCTGCCTTTGGAGGTCTGACAAGATAACACCCTCAGCTGCTGCCACTAAGAGCACCACTTGTGCCTATTCAGTATGTATGTTCCCTTTTAAAAGGGCGCTGCTGCCCACCTCCCATCCCTCTTTTTCTATTCCTCTATCTGTATCATCCCCTCCTCCCCTTCCCCTTTTTATGATCCTTTTCTCTTAAAAACAAAACAAAAACCCTCCACTTGACTGTTGCATGTTGTCTTTCTCAAGCTGCATTATTATTATTGTTGTTGTCATTATTATTATTATTATTATTATTACAGCATTAGGGAGTTCCTTGGTGTGGTTGGGTATTGCTGCCTCTTGATACCCAGGTTTGCTGAAATTGTCAGACTCCTGGTCTCAGCCGTGGCAGGGGCTAACACCCCTTTCAAGTACACTGAGGAAAGTTAGCAGGCCTTAAGAGACCTTGAAAAGGGCTCTGGTGCAAGCTCTTGCCTTAGCTCTCCCTGACATTTCCAGGCCCTTCCACCTATATGGCCATGAGAGAAAGGGCATTGCAAAGGAGTCCTAACCTAAGCCCTGGGTCCCTGTAAAAGGCCAGTTGCCTACATTTCAAAAATATTGGATCTTGTGGTCTCAGGATGGCTCTCTTGTCTATGAGCTATGGCACATCTTTGTAAAGGAAGCAGACAAACTTCCTTTGACCCTAATGACCCCTAATGACCCCACATGCATTGAGATATGAGGTGCCACTAATTGCTAGATGTCTAATGCTTGTCTAACCCAATATGAGGCCCTTCTAGATAAGGATAGATTGGCTTTTGACAAATCCATAACTATCAACCTTGGTGTTCTATTACTGAACAGTGACCCCCAGGGAATCATATATGACCACCTGGAGATCCTGGATTTCCTTCAGGGTAGCTGACTGTATTTCACAGATGTTCCCCTTACAATCAAGAATGCTAACTTTTATAAGGAATTAGGTATACTGGGGCAGCAGTAGTTATGGACCAGAAAGAAGTCATTTGATCACAAGCTCTACCCAAGAGGCACATTGGCTCAAAGAAAGAAATAATGACCTTAACTCAAGTATTGAAATGGGCCAAGGGAAGCAAAATGGAACATTTACATAAACAACCAATACACCTTCACCACAGCTCATGTTTACAGACAACTATACAAAGAGGCCTATTAACCTCAGAAGGAAAAACTATGAAGAAGGGATCATCTAATTGTTGGAGATCTTCTGGCCATAGTACTCTGTGGGGACATCAAAAGGACAATCGCCCCCAAACCCAGGGGAATAATTATGCAGTTCAGACAGTCAGGGAAGCAGCTCTTGGGGACTCTTGCCTCCAAATCATCTTGGAGCTATTGGCCATTCCTGAGTTCCCACTCTGCTTCAATGAAGACACCCCTATGAACTCTCCAAAGGAGACTGAATTACATTCTAGCATGGGAGCCCTTCAAAATTACCTTGGTGGTGGATCTTATGGGACAGGAAAATCTATATACCCAGTCTATTAAGGAAATGGTTAATTGCCAGCCTCAAAGCAATGTACTAAGAAAATCTCAGAACTTATCTCTCCCCATGTTTGGTTACTCAGATGATGGGAAGTACTTCAAAACATCTCACATCCCTGCACTCAGGCAAATACAAAAATGTGTATGTGGCCCCAAAGGATCTTTCTTGGGGGGTGTGTGATAATTTTTTAGCCCCAGGAGGCACAATGATAGGCATTGGTGCCCTGGCAGGATATGCTTACCTGGGCTGGAAAGGCATAAATTAGAATGCCTTGCAAGTTTTTTTTTCCCCCAATTGTAAATGTCCACCTCCCATTGCAAGTTGGAAGGGATAGAAGTTTGCAGTAATAAGCTTTCAGATTGAGCTGATTGGAAGTTATGATGGTGGCCAACACGTAACCTGCATCAGTGAATCTAAGCTCCCATTTACAAGTGGTTGGTCTATGTGGGTTATTACAGCTGAAGCTCAAGGGTAAAAACAACCCAGCAGGTCAAGGGTAACTTTATGGCTTCCATAGTCTAAGGAAAAGAGTAAAAGCAAGTAGTCAGTAACAAAATAGTAAACCTGAGATCTTTGAGGGGACCCCATTCAATCACTTTCCATGTTTGGCAGTCTTCCCCTTCTTCCACAGGGTCCACTGGTGTTTTCTTGAGATGTGAATGCTGCCAATCTTAACAGCAATGGGCATCCAGAGAATCATGTAGTCAGTTCTGAAACAAACAGTGGCCTAGAACAGTGTCACCAGGTTGGAACAGGTAGTCTGGCAGGCAGTGCCTGATCTGTTATGCAGCCTGGATTTGAGGAAAGCTCAATGTAATCTCTTCAGGGATTCAGAGATTAGGTAATCTGTTAATAGCTCTTTATGTACCCTTGGGGACCATTGGGGGTGGCCATCCATAAATTATTTCATATAGATTTAATTTTTCCTGATAGTGGGTGCAACAGGCCCTTAGAGGACAAAAGACAAGAGTCAACCCAGTTACCGCCAGTCTCAAGAATATATTTAATGAGAATTTCTTTTAAGGTTCTATTCATTGTTTTTATCTTTCCTGAACGCTGAGGATGATATATGCAGTATAGTTTCCAGATTATATTGAGGGCTTCTGAACTTGTTTGAGACAGTTTGGCCATGAAGGCCAGGGCATTGTCAGACCCCAGAGTTAAGGGGGCTCAGTCCCCTTACTGTAACTCCCAACCACTCTAAAACCAACTCTATTGTAACATTGTATTTTCCAACTTAAATCTGGAACATTTATTCTGAAAATTCACATTGGAATGAAGGAAGAACCTGTGTATTTAGGCTATATGGAGTTGGACTGAGTCCTGCTTCCTCAGTACCACCTAGTGATATGTGGTAAGACAAGAACCTAAACCTATAGGCTCCAGGAGAGACCTTCTAGTACTCCAGGTTCTTCCAGCACACCATGTTGTAAAGACTCACCAACTACTGTCTTGCCTATTCTAACCTCCCCTGAGCCATCTCCTGTTAAAGGAAAATCAAAAATCTCTGTCTCATGTCATAAGAGATACTTGATATGGGACAGAAGAAAAACCAAAATTAAGGGACTGTTTTATTGCCACTAAATCTCATTATTTTTGGTTTTATTTTGACTCTTTAAAACTTTGTTGTTGTTTATCAAGACAGGGTTTCTCTGTGTAGCCTTTGCTATCCTAGAACTTGCTCTGTAGACCAGGCTGGCTTTGAACTTACAGAGATATGCTTGCCTCTGCCTCCAATTTCTGGGATTAAAGGCATGTGCCACCATTGACCATAAAACTTTTCTTAAGGTATAAATATTTCTCAATATTATATATAATACACACACACACACACACACACATATCTTTCTGTTGTGATATTAATGGTCATATAGAGTACTAACTAATTCTAAAAAAAAGCTTCATCTAGTTCCTGTACATGATTTCCAGGCATGAGTCTCTGTCAGGTAATAGAAATTAAGTTTTTGGACTCTGTATGTACTTAGTAAATTGTGGTCCTCTAACCTCTCTGTGGTCTGCTGCATATGACATTTAAAATGTTTAAGTTTTCTGCAGTGAACTGTGGCCATTCCTAACAGCAACTTTTGAAGTCTCCAAAATGATGGTGGGGCCCCACAACAATGATTCCACCTGGATTGTGGTAAAGCCATTAAGCTGACAAATACCACCCCAAGATCGCCTTTGAACTATTAACTGCTCAGGACAAATTCAGGGTGGCTAACTGAGATGGTCCAGCCACACAGACTACTCCAGTCAGGACTTCAGATCAGCCTTGCACTTACATAGAGACTAGACAACGCTCTCCCAGGACTTGACAATTATTCCAATTTTCTCAGTGTCCCCCAAAGATGCCGTCGCCCCCAGACAGCAGGAAGCAATTTTAAGAACACGGCGCCCACATTCCCAAGAGGTGGGGTGGGCAGTTTTTGGTTGTTCAGTGGGTTGTGGATATTTATTATCATTTATGGGGGTTAGTTACAAGTTGTTATTGGTAATGGCCAGGAAAAAAAGCTGAACAAGAGAGATTAGATTCAGGGATCTCATTCTGAAAAGAAAAAGGGGGGGGTGAATATAGAAATGATAACATAAAAGGGTAGATTATTGAATCTACTTTTAAGCCAAATAAGCAACTACTAGTCTTAAATATTTGACATTGGTATAGATTTTTGTATATTGATACAAATTTGAAGTTATTTTTGCTATATTGATTACATGTTTCTACTCTTGTTTAAAATATTTTTATATATTGATACAAGTTTAAGGTTATTTTTGTTAGAACATACTGTGTATACATTTCTGTTCTTGTTTAAGGTATACCTATGCAGTTCATTTAATAAGGTAAAGTTATTATTACAAACTATTTAGAATAATAAAGGAATACAGGTTAGTAGTTAGTCACCTGTTATGATCAAACTTGTAGTCACGTTAGGTATGTTTTCAAGGTCAAACATATATTTTAGGTAGACAGGTGGTCTTCAAACACTTCAGAGATCATCAGAATATGGCATTTAAGATGTTTCGATAACATAAGTTTTTCTGTTTTTTGTTTTGTTTCTTTAATGACAATGAGACATGTCTGTTCCTGGCAGCACCAATCTACTTCTGAGAAGATGATGGGCATCAAAGACCTTCTATGTGGAGTTTGCTTTCTTTGTGGCAAAAGTAAGCCACTAGGCAAGAAAGTACCCGTGTCTCAACTGCTGACAGTATGCGGTCCAAATTGGACAAGCAGGACACAAAATACAGTGACTGCTGAACTTTGCCAAGACAAGGTTGGACAGTCCTTTCAAATTCCTGCATTAAAGAAAAGTCTGTCAGATATTCTAGGCCCGTAGGCTGAAGATGGATGCCTCAACGTTATAGAGGAACCTTTGGTGACTGTCCAGACAGCCAGCTGTTTTTGTCATTTTTTAGTTTTGGAAGTTTTTTGCTCTGCACTTCCTTTTTACTAAGGTAATGTTATATCCTTCTCAGGTCTCTGATGGAGTTGAAGACTAGATAGTTATAGTTTTCCTTGTTACCAAATCCAGAAAAGAAACTCACAAAATAGGTGTAAAGTGTGTAAAGTGTTGAGATACATAACAGGATAGTTTTGGGTTAGCAATACAATGTTAGGATAGAAAGTGAATTAAGTACAACGCTTTGGACTCACTAAGGTAGGATAGGTAATGGAGTATTTACTCTAAATTTGCCAAATGCAAGTGGACTGAACATTGTTAACATAATTCTTACCTGATAATTGTTCTTATTGTCTATAGTTTTCTTATGTTAGAATTAAAACTTTTTTTTATTTAGACAAAAAGGGGGAAATGTGGAATGTTCCTTTACACTGTGTGTCACTGTGATTGGTTTAATAAAGAAGCTGACTGGCCAATAGCTGGGAAGAAGGGTGGAGTCTGGGAATCAGAAACAGATGCAGAGAGAAGCAAGTGGGCCATGCTATACTGAGAAAGCCACATGGCAAGGCATAGATAAGAAATATGGGTCAATTTAAAAATGTAAGAGCTAGTTATTGGCCGAGCATTTATAATTAATATTAAGTCTCTGTGTGGTTATTTGGGAGTGACTGGTGGGACAGAAACTTCTGCCTACAACTTCTGCCCACTCTCTGGTAGAAGTTCTATTTCTGACTATGCTCATGATGACCTTTCCTCAGCCATTCTAAACCTAACCTAACGCAGGACTGTTGGCTCTGCCTCAACCCAAAACCCCCATTATGTAGGAGTGGCTTACAATCTGTCACTACAGGCATTGTCACAAGCCTCTGCTGATGCTCCTGGTCCCAGCCCAAGCTAATGGTAGGTGGTGTACAAGGATAAGGACTATGTTCATGTCAAAAATACCAGGCTCTCTGGTTTCTCCCTATTTGGATAATTGTGCAACTTACTCGGAACCTGACTACTGCAGATACCATGATTCAGCTATTCCTCCCACCCCTCCTGACTGTTGGTGGATTTGTCCTGATGCATTTACCATGGGGCACATTTGCTTTTTTGTGTCCCCATTCATACATATCCTTCCTCAAGTTTATATTTATGATGAGGTCAAAGGTTTCCTGCCTCTAGCCATGACACCTGACCACCTTCAACCAAAACAGGTGGTTTCCATATTAGTTCCACCCTTAATGAATGCAGGGATTGCAGGATCTTGCAGCCCCAGGAACATCAACCCTGGTCCTGAAAGATCAAGAATTCAGAACCCTGAACACTAAAGTTGCACAGTATTTACGGTTCTCAAAAGACTCAGCTTCTAGATTGGAACATCAGGTGGATTCTCTGACAAAAAGTTTTATAAAACAGAAGAGACCACGACTCACTCATTGTGAAGCAAAGAGTGCCATGTATTGCTCCAGGAGAAACCTGTTGTATCTGTCCTATCCAACCAGGTATGGTTAGAGAAACTTGAGCTTGGCAAGAAACAGTCTTAAAACCAAATACTTAGACTAACAGGAAGGAAACAATTGGTGCTAATCCCTGTTTTACTGGTCACTGGTGTTCCTTATAGTCTTCTGGTGCATTATAAATTTGTTTTCTGCCAAATAGAGAATGCCCTCAGCTGGTACTACCAACCATTACAATAGTTAGAAATGGAAGCTCCCATTGAAGGGTTTGACAAGGACACAGAAGACAAGGGGGGGAATGAGAAACCAGCCCGACTTTTTAAGACCAGGAGCTATTTTGAGACTCCAGCTAAGTTAGTTTCCTGTTTACTTTAAAACATTAGTTTCAAGCTTCTGTTTCTTGGAACTAAGCTACACCCTACCCCATAACTGAAGAACGTTCTATACCAGATGTTCCAGGAAGACTTCTGTCTTAGTTAGGGCTTCTATTGCTGCAAAGACACACCATGACTGCAGCAAGTCTCATAAAGGAAAGCATTTAATTGGAGCTGGCTTATAGTTCTCAGAGGTTTAGTCATTATTGTCATGGCAGGAAGCATGGCGGCAGGTAGGCAGGCATGGTGCTGGAGAAGGAGCCGAGAGTTCTACATCTGGATCTGCAGGAAGACATCTGGGTGAGCTTCCAAGACCTCAAAGCTCATCCCCCTGGTGACAAACCTCCAACAAAGCCACACCTACTCCAACACACCCTAATAGTGCCACTCCCTGTGAGCCTATGGGGGCCTTTTCCAAACCACCATAATTTCCTTAACTGCTGTGTTATGCCTGTTTGCAAAATCACTCTCCTTTCTGGTTTTGTCTTATAAAAGAGGTATGGGGAAAAGGGCTTAGGGTTGTCCTCTAGGACCCTATTTTTTGGGGTAGACAGCTTCTAGATTGACTCTGCTGTGCACAGAATAAAGCTTGCTTTGATTTGGCCATAATTTTTGGTCAGTGATCTTTATCCTTATTTGGTAGGATTAATAGGGGCTTCCCCAGGAGCACCCCTCACCCTAGCTTGGGGACCTTGCTCTGCAAGTTTCTTGAACTCCCCTACCAAGGGAATCAATTGCTTTGCAAATGTTGCCTGGGAGCAGCAACCTCCCCCTGGGAGTGGTTGATTCATTAGTCTACTAACTCTATTTAAAAAGAAGAAACAACAAAACAAAACAAAAAAGCTTACCATTGATCCTACATTGAGGAAGCTACTTGTCTTTGAGGCTGTAGACAGTACCCTATATCAGGAAAAGGTACTGGTATTGCTAGTTCCAATTGAAGTAGAAAGGGCTAAACAAGAGAAGGGTGGATGGTGGGGTCTGGCTATAGCCTGGCCCACAGGATTCTTTCTCTGAAGGTATTGATGGATAAAGTGGTAACACTCCCAGAGTCACACCCACCTGCCCATCTGTGTGCTGGCCAACCTGGCAGGGCTTTAGCAAGTCCTCCTTGCTCTACCCTCCCATGCCTTGCCTGGACTCCAGAACTCTGCTGTGGTCTGCAGGCCCGCATTTGACTGTTCTCCATTATAGTTCAATCAGAAGCTGCATTTTCCTTTTGGGGAATTGTGCTTCCTGGAATACCAGATGCCTTCGGATGCAGCTGCTTCAAGGACCCTGAAGTACATTTCCACAGTGTAAGCAATTGTTTTTCATTTTTAATCTTTTGATGGAGCCAGGCCAGCATTGAACTTGGGATCCTCCAGTCCCAGTGTGACAGCCAAAGTTATATTTTACGTTTTAATTATTTCACCTAAGAGATCCATGAAACAAAGAATGCCTCTAACCTGTAGGCCATTTGCCCAGGGATGGGACGATCCTTCCTGAAATGCTGGAGGCTATTGTTTATGGGAGACAACAAGCCACATGCTTCACTCCCCTAAACAAGTTTGACTCAACTGCACCAATTGCGCTTGATCACATGTGGGCAGGAAATGCATCAGGATGGATTGTAGGCTGGAGGTATGCAGGCAGGAAATACATCAGGATATATTTGCCCCTGATTGGACCTGATGGGAAATATGGTGGCCTCTGCAAAATGTGACTCATCACCATTTTCTGGGAACCCAGGAATGGACCTGGCCAAAATCTATCATCCTGGCCAGTATTTAATTAAAGCTTCAAATTTGTCTCAAAATGGTACTGATGATCTTACTCTCACCTGGTGGGATTAACACCAGCTTCTTGAGAGGTGGGCTTATAAGCAAGTGCCACCATGGCCATCCCAAGAATTCCTAGAAACTTGACCACCGGAAGTGGAAGGAGCATGATGACCCAGGCCTTTTCTCTTGACCTACACACTGGAGAGTCCTGCTTAGTCCAAGTTGCTTTGGCCAAGACACACTGCTGAAGCTGGACAAGAAGCCAGTTGTCTGGGCCATTTGGTTTCACCCTCACCTGGAGGAGGATAGGGAGGGAGGGGGACTTAATATGGGTTGCCCTTACTGTAAGCTGTGGGTGCTTCAGTTTGGCCTCTTCCTGGCCCTCCTCACAAGGGCCCCAAGTGCATGTTTCTTGCTTTGAAAGGCTTTCATTAGCAAGGACCAGTTGGGGGTATGGGGGGGGGGGGGGGGGGATGTTGGAGGGAATCAAGCTCCCACTCAGAAAACACACTGTCAGTGAAAGATTCAGGGCTCAAGCAGTGAGCTGGGTAGGGTGAGTCTTTCCAGGAACTAACTCTCTCTCTTCCTCTTTCCCCCTCCTCCCTTCCTTCCTCCCTCCCCCTTCTGTCTCCTCCCCCCTCCAGGATGCTGGGCCTCTCCTCTCATAGGTAACACTGTGTGTGTGTGTGTGTGTGTGTGTGTGTGTGTGTGTGTGTAGTCCTAAACCCTTTTCTTTCCTCCAGAATTTGCTCACCCCATTTTAGTTTAGTTTTAGCATTTATGCATTTGTGTATGTGTGTGTACATATATACATATGTACACAGGCATGTGGATGGAAATCAGGGCAGTTAGCAAGACTTGATTCTCTTCTTCCACCATGGATGTTCAGGTTAATTAGGCTTGTCAACAAGCATCTTTACCCACTGGGCATCTTTAAGACCCTGTCTAAAAACTTGAGTGTGTAGCCAGGCTGGCCTCAAATTAGATATATAGCCATAGGTAACCTTGAACTTCGGATGCTGCTGCATCTGTCCAGTGCTGAGAAGGTAGGTGTGTGCTGTCACATCCCAGCTTATGAAGTACTAGGATCAAACCCAGAGTGCAGGCCCTCTGCTAACTGAGCTAAATCCTCAGCCCCCGTTACATGTGCTTTATGGTTGTATGTATGTCTCTGCACCATTTGCATGCCTGATGCCTAGGCAGACCAGAAGAAAGTGCTAGATCCCAAGGAACTGTAGTTACAGATGGTTCTAAGCTGCCCTGTAGGTGCTGAACAGATCTCAGATATTCTGGGAGAGCAGCAAGTGGCCCCCTTCCTCCCATTTTAATACCCTGGGTCCATCAGTATCTGCTTTGTATGTAGAAAGAAAGGTGGTGGTGGTGGTGGTGGTGGTGGTGGTGGTGTGTGTGTGTGTGTGTGTGTGTGTGTGTGTGTGTGTTACAAAAAGGGACTTTTGCCCCCAAGTAGGGTACTGCCCTACCTCCACCTCCCTCTCCACTGACCTCCATGGAAATGCCTGGGTTCAAGGATATTGTTCTAGAGAGTGCCATCTTCAATCTCACTCATCCTGTCACTTTATCCTTTATGATGGAGCTCCTGAGTGTGCATGTTGGTCTAGGCAGGATACCAGGCAGTCACAGGTGGACACCGAGTGGAGTGTCTCAAACAGGCATGTGGCTGGGCATGAGGGTATGGCAGCTTTTATATAAAGCACATTGGCGAGAATCTGCCAATTCCATACATCCTCTTGGGTTGGTGTTAAACTCTGGGCTGCTGTCCCATCCTGTCCCCAAGGCAGCATTTTTAAACACAGACCCAGTGACCTGAAGCAGCTTCCTACTGAGCTCAGGACCGAAGTGAATTCATTTCTGCTATGGATGTCTTGGGGCACAGGGCACACTTTCTCCAATGTTAATTGTCCTAAGTAGATGGAGCCTGGGTGAGAAAGGTTGCTTTGTGGGTGGAGAGCAGTGACCGGATATCAGAGTCTGGTGACATGCCAGGCGAAGGCCTTCCTCTTCAACCCCGCGGTTCAGGGGGAAAGTTAAGTCAGACCTAGAGTCTAATGCCATGTCTTCCTCAGCTTTGTGGTGTTGGGGTCACATGGGGAGGTGTTAGTGACCCAAGCCAGAGACCTGGCTGTGACCCAGTCCCTGTGGGCCTTTGGATGGATTTCTCAACATCTGCCTGCTTTCCCAACCTGCAGATGGGATTGCAGTGTCTGGTTGGATAAGTTAGCACACAAGGGCTTTCCTTGAGCAGTTCTGTCTCCTCTGAGTTACAGAGAGTGGGTGAATGACAGGGTCGCACCTTGTGGCTTTCTCTGATCCAGTCAAGTTGTGTGACTGGTTTTGGCCACTGAGATAGGAACAATATGTGTGTCCTTCCAGGCCTGGCTCTTATCACCACTGCTCTTATCATCCCTTTGACACAGTGACTGGTGGCTTGGAGACTGCTGTCTTTGGGTCTTTGGGAGTGACCCCAAAGTGAGTTCGGTAACACGAAGCTAGCCACAGCCATGTGGTTCCACCAAGACATCTGCCGACTGAGGGGTGTTTGCCTCAGTGTAACCTCACCCATCCTGACTAAAACCGGTGTGCTTGGGTGTCAGGATTCAAACTTCTGTCAAATGCCCAGCAAGAGAGGGCAGTGGGGGTGGGGACTGGGGAGAAAGACAATGGTACCTTGTCCTCTGGAGGATTTACCTATATGTGTGTGCCAGAAGCTGAAGGTGATTTGTTTTGTGGGGAGAGAAGAGACCAGCAGGAGGGACGGTGGGAGGGGCAGACATGAGCAAAGCACAATGAAGTATGAAAAATGTAGCAACGAAACCTATTATTTCTTTAATTTTTTTCTTACAAATTTTGTAAGCACAACATGGCTTTGGCCACTTGGCAGTTGTAAGTTGGCCTCTTTCTGACCAGAATTCTCTGCGGGTCCTTTACAGGGTTGCTTTATTCTCAGTGGATTTCACAGGCCTTGACCCTTTCCCTCCTGCTCTGTTACTGTCCCTGAGAAGGCAGAGCTGCTGCCCTGGGTAGGGCCCAGCAATGTCCACAGCCTGAACTGTCCCAGGCCTCCCCACTGGAATGGAGAAAGCACTCGATGGCATCCATCAGGGTGTGAGACTGCCTGGTCTCAAGTTGCAATCATCCTAAACTGTCAACTATGGAGGCTAATGTGGCCATCCTTCCTCAAGTGTGCTTACCATTGACATTGCCAGGTGCTAAGTGAAAAGGTTTGGGGCGGGGCAGGGTGTGGCTTTCCATTCTGTTATCTCAGCACCGGAGACTGGCAGATGAGTATGAGGCTCTGCTGGGTGGCAGGGGTAGCTCTGGTTCCTGATACACAGTCCAGGCCTGTAATCCCAATACCAAGCTGAAGCAAGAGAATCAGACAGTAGACAGTTCTAGATCATCCTGGACTACAGTTGAGGTCTGCCTCAAAGATGAAGAAACACACAGCTGAATCATAGAATTTTCAAAGTGTTCCCCCCCACACACACACATCCTCCCCCTGCAGTGCCCAGTGCGTGGAAAGTGTGTTACAGTTGTGAGCCATTCTTGTTACCCGTGATGGTTTGGGCAAATGCAGGGACCCTGCCACAGCCCTTGCTTGGCTTAGCCTCCTGGTGAGCAAGGTAGAGTCCTGATTTCTGGCTCTGTGTGTCACTGTTTAAGTGGTTGGTGTGACCACGGATATCCTTGCCCAAGGCACTCTGCACTTTGTGGCAAGGTTTTAACATCCTTTAAATCCCAGTAGGAACTTGGGGTCAAAGTGGCCTATCGTGTAACTGAAGGGACAGGCTGGGGGTGGGCGGTGGGTGAGAGGGCAGGGTCTTTGCAAATGAGGCTAGCCCAAATTTCCCACGCATCCAGTGTTAGGCATAGGGCTTCTGCCTGTCAAAAGAGGCAGCTCCCCTCTTGTTACTGTGGTTGACAGCATTACTAAGGAAACATGGCTCTCTGTCTGGAGCGATGGCTTTGTGGGTAAAATTGGGGACATTAGTACAGACCTCCAAGTGAAAGCAAGGCACGGTGACATCTATCTATAACCCCAGTGCTGGAGACGACAGGTCGATTCTGGGAGCTGGCTGACGAGGTAGCCTAGACAAATGGTTGCGTTCCAATTTCACTGGTAATCCCTGTCTCAAGAGAACTCAGGTGGAGAGTGAATGAAGAAAACATCTCCTGTTGACCCCTGGCCTCCCCTCATTTGTGCTCTTGAATCTGTCTCTCTGTCTCTCAAATGGAACTGGGTGTGATTGCATAAGCCTGTAATCCCAGCACTTGGGAGGCAGCGATAATAAGGTCAGGAATTTAGGGCCAGCCATGGCTACATAGTAAGTTTAGGTCCACCATGGACGACATGAGACCCTGGTTTTAAAAAACTAAACAAGAAACATAAAGCAGGTTTGGAGAAGATCTTGGCAAACAGCAAAGTCAGGATGACCTCAGGGAGCAGTCCTCAGACCTTAACCCCTGGACGGCCAGCTTTCGTAGGCCTGCTAAACCCCCACAGCCACCTGTTCACACCAGCATGCATTTTCAACATAGAAATTTGGGGGTGCATCCCTGCAGGCTGTCAGCCAGATTTCACACTGTCAGGACATTATGTATTTATTTCTCTCAGTGACCCTTCAGGGGCCACTTTGCTGTCACTACTGTAATGTGAGGAGGGAATGACCAAAACTGAGGTTCCAGCCATCTGCTACCTGGGCAGGAGTTGACCTGCTCTGGCCTGAACCTGGGTGTGTACGCTGGAGATGGGCATAGAGTGCAGCCAAGCTGGGTGTTCGGCAGATGCTCAGCTACTGGCTCACTGAGGGGAGTTGGGTGGGGCCAGGCATCCACCCAGACTTAGCACAGCTGAGAAGTTCTGCTCTCTTTCTCCAGGGAGCTCCACACTTCCTAGGGTGTGCGATCAATGAAGGAATCTGATCTCTGGGACACACAACTCCAAGCCAGACCCTGGGCTCTGCACCATTAGCTGTCCTCTCTAGTGGGACACAGTTCCTGCAGGTATTGCCTCTAGCCATACCTAAGTCCCTTTTCAGGTGACTGTTCTGTGCCTCAGCCTCTGTCCAGGGAGCTAGCTAGCTTCCTGTCAGGAGGACCCTGAACCCTGTGTGTGGCACTGCGGGTACATGTAGGCAAAGGAGAATCCTATTAAGGCCATAACATGGAGGAAATGAGTAGGTTAAGCCAGCAGTTTGTGTCAAGAGGTTTGTCCTAATTCTCAGAGAGCATCTCCTACCCACATAGTTCAAATCTCCACTCCCCTAACTGGGGTTGGGCAGACTTGGATGAGAACCAAGGGCATCAGGGCATGCCCTCCCTTTCTGACTTTCTAATTCTAGAGAGTAGGGAGGAGTTATTAATTGTTTGGCTTTCTTTGTTTACAGTGCTGGGGACCAAACCTGGGCTCTCACATGAGTTGGGGGGGGGTGGTGTTTTACTCTAAGTTACATCTCCAGCTCTAAGAGAGACTGAGGAGAGTAAGCAAGACATAAAACCCAGAGCTGGAGAGTGAGCCACACCTCTGTGCTGATGGTGGGGCCAGAAGGGTAGAATGCCTACTCACCCCTCCCATCCCTGGGTCTGGCTACCTTTTCTTACCTCCCAGGACTTTATAGGCAAGCAGAGCTCTAGGCCTGGTGCCCCCAGCATGGGAGTGGTGGACGGCTCCCTGGGCAGTGGCCAGCTGTGTCTAGAAACCAGCTTTCCTTGTGTGTCTAGGGGAGGGCCCTCTTATCTAACTCCAATCCTTCATTTGTGTATCTTTTAAGGACAACACTGATTTTGTAAGAAATTAAGCTGTATAGTGTAGGAGAAATTGCCTACACAAGCCACAGTTGCCCTGCCCAGTTGCCCAGGCCAGCCTTCACAAGCACTTCCTCCCTGAGCCAAGCCTGCCTCAATGCCCAGAGACTGCTGATGAAGAGACACCTGACCAGAGACACCAATGAGGAAGCAGTGTCAGCTGCCTGAGCCAGTGGGACCTTGGGAGGGGGTATGAAGGCAGGTTTAACTTCCTTTGCGCCTGCAGCATGCCCTGCTACCCACTGACTCCCAAAGTCATTGGTGTTGCATCGTCTTACCTTCTTCCCCAAGGGGTGTCCGAGCAGGGTCACCTGCAACATCCTGTGCCTAGACGTGGGGCTTGTAGATCCCGGGCTGGCATGGGTCTCAACAGCTCTTGAATTAGGATTTGGCTGAAGCTGTTTTTTGGGCCTTGCTCTTTGCCTGTTGTTGCTGGAGGTGCATTGGTGGATCCAATGTCAGTATACTTTTTGCTTTTTTTTAATCTGCATATTTTCGGACTCGTCTTCATGCTCGCAGTGCTTTTCGGTGCTCCCTCTTCAGTGACTTGTTCGGTAAGTTGGCCCCAGTGTGTTTCATGTCCTTGGTCCTTGAGAAGGTGAGCGCAGGGAACCTCCTGTCTTTTTCTTTGTGTTGGTCTGGTACCCCTGGTGCATTAGGTAGGAACATCTACTACACTTAGGTCCTACACACTTGCTGTTTTTGTTCTAGTCTGTCTTTGTTCTTGTCTTGTCTCCTGCCAGTAATGGGGAACTTACCCCCCACCCCACCCCACTGTAAGGAGCCTCACTGTAAGGAGCACTAAAATCAATATTGGTTACCAGGTGCCTTAAAGTTAAGACTGTCCATTTGGAGGATTTTTGGGATGAGGCTGTGGTGCTGGCTCTTTGGATTTTTTCCTCCCAAAACATGTGGGAGCCTGATCTCTGCGTGCATGTGCTCTTTCTTGGCCAAAAGCGCCAGGTAGACTCAGGAGTGACCCCCTTTTTCCTATGAGTTGGTTGGGGGTATTGTCTTACCACTAATCATTCTCTAAGTGTTTCCCACAGTGTATTTCCACACTCAGGTTCTTCTGGCACTTCAACACCTGAATGTGGTTCTCTTTGGGAGGTCTCTTGGGTCTGGCTCACAGAAATTCCTGAGGCATCAGTTTAACAGACTGTTCTCCTACCTAGGCTTGCTTCCCAGAGATGTCATCCTTCATCCTTCGAGTGACAGGTAAGAACCTGTGAGTCAGGCCAACCTAAGACAGGCATGGTCCATCATGCTGGATGCTCTCTGAGGCAGGGACAGCGAGGTTGATGCTGAAGCTAAGCCATATTAGGAAAAGGAAAGGGTGGATATGTAACCCGGAACAGTATAGGATAAAGAAGCTAGTAGTGTTCCATTCGTAATGTCCTTCTGCCCCACAGAAAGAGTCATCTGAGGTGTGTGCCAGTGTAATTTATATGTGTGATAGAAAAATGACAGGAAAAGAGAATCCAGTCAGGCTGCTCTGGAGTCAAAGGAAAAACTCCATTAGAAATTCATTTGTTGGGCTGGAGAGATGGCTCAGTAGTTAAGAGTACTGCTGCTCTCTTCCAGAGGACCTGGGTTCATTCCTAACACCCACATGGCAACTCACAGCTGTCTGTAGCTCTAATTCCAGGACATTTGATACCTTCATACACATAAAATCAATTTAAATAAATTACTTAAGAGAAAGAGAAAGAGAAAGGAGTAAGTCATCTATCCCATTTTGCCTTGCCTGCCAGGAAGCTCCAAGCCAATCATGAAGTTCTCAAAGAAGTAGTGTCTCCCTTCTTGTTGGCACAGTTTTTCTCCTATGGCCCAGACTTTCTTTCCAAGCTTCCTCTGTTTGAATGGTTGCCACAGTCAAAATTCAAAGGACCTTGACCTCTATTTAGAAAATGCGTAAGCAGAGAGCCTTCAGCTAGTAACTGATGGAAGCAGATGCAGAGATCCACAGACAAGCTCTGGGCCAAACTCTGGGAGTGCAGTTGAGAGGGAGGAAGGATTTTACAAGATCCTGATGGGAAACCCACAGCTAAAGGGAGCTCATGGACTCTAGACTAACAGCTAGGGAGCCTGCATGGGACTGACCTAAGCCTTCTGCATGTGTTGACAGTTGTGTAGCTTGGTGTTTGTGGGGCCCCTAGCAATGGGATCATGACCTTCCCTGGCACATGAGCTGGCTTTTTGAAACCTATTCCCCATGCAGGGATGCCTCGCCCAGTTTTGATGTGGGGAGTGTGTGTGTGTGTATGTGTGTGTGTGTGTGTGTGAAAGAGAGAGAGAGCTTGTTTCTGCTTCCATGTGTGACTTGCTTTGTTGACTCCCATGGGAAGCCTGGCCCTTTCTGAATGGAGGAGGAGTGGATGGGGTGTGGCAGAGGGGGAGGGTAAGGGGGGATACACAGGAGGTATGTGTGGGGGGACAGGAAGAGAGGAGGGAAGGGAAACTAACTGTGGTTGGTATGTAAAATAAATGGAAAAGTAGAAAGTGCATGGTCAGAAAGCTTTCTTTGGCTCCCTGATGTGGTGGCTTTTTTCCTGGTGTCACAGTCTGAAGTGTGCAGAAAGGGCTGTGTTCTATGGTGTGCCAGGTATTGGCCTGGAGGCTGAAGGCAGAGTGTCCCTGTCCACTGCCTTCCAGGGCATACAGGCGAGCATACAGCGCTGACTCATTTACCCAGGGCCTTCCTTAGGAGGTCCCTGCCATGAGCAGAGTTTGCCCAAGCACAGTCAAGCATTCTCTGCCCTACCCACTATGAAAGCCAGGGCTATTAATCCAGCTAGTGCTGGGGTTCCAGGACCCCCCCCAGGAGAAGAGGCCAGCCAGGGCTTCCTCTCCCCACCCCCAGCCTGGGCTCCCTGCTCCCCACCCCCCAGCCCAGGCTGCTGTGTGCTGCATACTCAAGAGTCCCAAGGGACTCTTCTCCATGCCTTTCCCAGCACTGTGACTGCCCAGGCTGGTCTTTCCTTCCTGCCCCCACTCATTATCCTTTCATTTTACAAGAAGACACACTTGGCACCTGTCCAGAATAGCACAGTACTGCCCATACTATAAAAGCTGCAGAGCAGAAAATGGACATGTTAAGAATGGGCAGCCCCGAGGGGAGGCAGAAAGAAAAGCACAGGTCACGGAAAGGAATTCAGTTGACAAAGGCATGGTAGTATAGCATGTCTTTGTCAGCCTCTTTGTCCTTCTTCTGTCGCTTCATTCACCCACCATCACCCACCACCCATCCCTCCCTATACCCACTCATCTATACCCATTTACAAAAATGACGATCTGAACTCCATGGAAACTGTGCCTAGAGTTTTCGGTTTAGTTTTCCCTAGTAGTATGTGGTCTGATACTGCCCACCTCCATTGGCTCCTCTGGTCACAAGCATAGACAATGGATTTCTGCAGTGCCTGTGTCTCCTAGGTGGTGGTGTCTGGTGGGCTTGGGACCCACTGTAGGTGGAAGAGCACTGCGCTTTGTATCTGCGAGACATGAGGCCATTTTGACTTAAAGAGATGCAAGAAACACATGGTTGCCATATTTTTAAGGGACAGACCATTATTAAAAAAAAGTCTTGTGATAGTTTGAATGTAGTTGGCCCCCATAATCTCACAGGGAGTGGCACTATTAGGTGGTGTGGCTTTGTTGGAGGAAGTGTGTCACTGTGGGGGTGGGCTTTGAGGTTTCCTATGCTCAGGGTACCTCCCAGTATGCCAGTCGATTTCCTGTTCCTGGCAAGATGTAGGACCCTCGGCTCCTTCTCCAGCATCGTGTCTGCATGCACACCGCCATGCTCCCCCTCATGATGATTAATGGACTGAACCTCTGAAACTGTAAGCGGGCCACTCCAGTTAGATGTTTTTGTTTATAAAAACTGCCATGGTCATGGTGTCTCTTCACAGCAATATAAACTCTACATGTGACATGTGTGTTATTCATAAGAATGGACATTTGGAATCACCGAAGTTCCCATGTTAATGTCTCATAGCTGTGATAAAATGCCTGCTAGAAACGAACCATTTGGTTGTGGAAGGGCTCATTCTGGATCTCTCTCTCTCTCTCTCTCTCTCTCTCTCTCTGTGTGTGTGTGTGTGTGTGTGTGTGTGGTCTTTTTGTGCAAGAAGGCAAGTTTAGTTCAACACAATTCAGTAGCCATTGTTGGTTCAAACTTCGGCAGAGTTTTATTTTAGGCTTATGTAAGCACAGCACAATTTGGTGGACATTGTTCTGGTGATGAGTAACTAAATCCTGCACACACAACAGAGCATACATAAATCTCCTCGAGGAACAAAATAAGCTAAACACGGATCACATGTGACCACGCCGGAAGTCTTTGTAAGGTCCATAAAGTTAGGTCCTATAGATTGACTGAGAAAAACAAATTCATGATGAGGGTCTGGGGAGGAGCTGGTACTGGAAAAGTCTCTAGCCACACAGCACAAAGGTCACCAGGCTGGTAAACTGGTCCACTCCCAGCCTTCTGGGCCGAAAGAGATACTGCGTTTTTCACTTGAAGGAACAACCCTGGGTGCTTAACATTCCAGCTTCCCCTAGTGCTTATCAGTGAGGGCAGAGACCTCTGCCTCCTACACCAGTTCTGATATTTCAGGCCACCATCCTTGGCTTTGCTCTGTGGTGAGGCAGAGGATGGTGGCAGGAGCATGTAGTAAGGGCTGCTTGTTAGTATTCAGGCATCTGTTCTGGCCTGTCCTCGGGGTTCTGATGGGATACATCCCCAGCTGCAGCCACTAAGAGCACTGCCTGTGCATATTCACTATGCTTGTTTAAGCGGTCCCTGCCCACCTCCCATTTTTTCTCTCCCTCCTCCTCCTCTCTCTCTGTCTCTCTCCCTCCTTCTCTCCCTCTCTCCTCTCTCCTGCTGCTCCTATCTCCAGAGGCTGGTCCCTCCGCTTCCCTTCCCCTTTTAATGATCCCTTTCCCTAATAAAAACCCCTCTGCCCGAGCCCTGTCACATGGCATCTATGGCATCTTTCTCTCACACACCACTTTTCTTAAATTACAACACTGCTCACCTCATGGCAGACAGGAAACACAGGGAAGGGATGTAGTAAAGAACCAGGGCAGGACAGCCCCAAGGACACCCCTTCCCCCAACTCTCTTCCTCCCCCTCCTACTTTTCACAACTTCCCAGTAATGCTGGTCATGTGACTCCATGAATGGGTTAATCCATTGATTAGGGCAGAGCCCTCAGTAGCCAGTCACTTTCCAGAGGACCATCAGTAAACAAGTGTCCAGTTCCAGAGTCCAGGAGGTTATTTCCTACCAGACCCACAGTGTTCCTGGCCGTGCTTTGTCCATGACATGGAGCAGTAGGTGCCCAGTGTTCACACCACTAGGAATGCAGTAACTGGGATGGAAAGTTCCACACTGAACATGGCTGTGATTTTGCTAGGGGTTCTGGACATTTCATGAAATGGATGATGGACTCACATAGTGCTTAAACTGTCTAAAAAATGATTGGGCTTAGTGATCCTTGCACATAACCCCAGCACTTGGGAGGCTGAGGCGGAGGGGGGGGGCATTAACTTGAGTTTGAGGCCAGCCTGGGATACAAAATGAGTTTCAAACCAGTTTGAACAACTTATAGATAAGTTTTCTCAAAAATAATGGGAGTTGGGAGTAGCTTAGTGGGTCCATGTGCTTGTCCTGCAAGCCTGAAGCCCTGAGAGTCCAATCTCTGGGGCCTATGTAAAGCAGGAGGAGAGAATTCACTCCAGTTGTCCTCTGATATCCACATGCACTCCATGCCAGATGTGCGTCCCCACCCCCATACACATATCACACACACACACACACACACACACACACACACACACGCTATGGGTTCTACTGTTAGGATGAAAAACCATATCCAAAGCAACTTGAAGAAAGGGTTTATTTGGCTTCTACTTCCACATCATAATCCATCACTGAAGGAAGTCAGGATGGGAACTCAGTCATGGCAGGAACCTGGAGGTAGGAGCAAAACAGAGAGGCCATGGAGGATGCTTGCTCCTTATACTTTGCTCAGCCTGCTTTCTTATAGAATCCAAGACCAGCAGCTTGGGATGGGCGTGGGAGTAGCCAGGGGGAGCCAGCAACCCATGGGGCAAGAGAGCCTGAAAAGCAGACACAGGGATATGCAGAAGGAGCCTGCATGGTCGGAAGTGAGGGCATGGGCCTCCTGAATGAATGAGCTGACTGGCGGTGGGCAGCTTACTCCTGTGGCATTTGGGGCTGGAGATGGACAGCAGCTGGAGGATGCTGTAGAGAGGCTGCAACAGGAAAAACCTAGACTTGAGCCGAGGGCCTGGGGAGAGGAAGGGAAACCCAGTCATGGTGGTGACTCAGGTGACTCGGGGGCCAGCTGCTGCCTCTTGATCTTGTGCCCTTTATTGGATGCCATATGCTTTATCAATAAAAAGTCAGGAACCAGATGATGGGGTAAGAAGCCATTGGCCAGAGAAGTGGCAGAAAAGCAACCAGGGACCTCCTCCCTCTCTGCTTCCTTGATCCAAAAAGGACCAAGAATCTTCCTAAGCTCCTCCTTACTACTTCCGGTACTACTCTACAAGTCCTCAATTCTCCAAAACCTTTACGGCTAATTTTGATCAGCTAGTCGTTAGCCCCACCCTCTGATTCAAAGTCAACGTTATTGCAGTCTCAGGTGTGTCAGAGTGAGATCAAAATAACCCACAACATACCACCCAGGGCAGCAGCTTAGGGCTGGTTTGTGCCCTGTTTCTCTGGTCCAGTCTGTAGTGTCCCATTGCTCATTCGGTGGGCTTGTGTAAAAAATGGCATACCAGCCTGGCCCTCAAATTTCTCACCATCTGCTGGGCTGGCAGCACTGGCTCAGGTGAGCACCTTCCTCGTTTGGATAGGAGGAATGTAGGCAAAGCTTGTGATCACAGCTTGAGGTGGTCCAGGCCACACTCCCTCCATTCAGGGGCTGGGCAGGGTGGGCAGTTCAGGAGGGCTTAAAGGAGACGATGGTGAGAATGGAGGTCTAGCTCTCAGCTGGGTTTCAAGAAGCTCCCTGATCCCTGCTGGGTAGATGGTTCCCAGGAAGAAGTCTCCCAGAGAAGCCCGGCTTCCAGACCACAGCTTTGTGGGCTGATTACCATATGAAAGCAGACGAGGGAGCAGTAACTTGGACACCCAGGGAGCAGGGGTGGCGGAGGATCTGGGAAAGCAGGGAGCTGGCTGGCAAAGATCCCACCCTGCTGCAGGCAGTGCCTGGCCCACACTCCTCTAATCTGGGGCACTCACCACTCCCTCCCAGGTGCCTTCCTGTCGCCACTTGCCACTCTGAGGCCTCAGGGGCATCCTTGCAGTGGCAGGAGAGTTGGGACTGAGAAGTAGATTCCAGGTCCTAGGGTTGTACCTGGGAATAGGCTCAGTTAGTTCAGACGCATCTCTCTGCCTTTCTCATCTGCACACTTTCTTCCCTGGGTATTTAGTCTTTGGACTTCCCCTCTGCGGGCTTAGGTTTCTGCCTGGCTATATGAGGCAGTCACACTGGCTTTCTAGTCAGTCTTCACTGCAGGTCCATTAGAGAATACAACAGGCTACACTTGCCACGGGCAGCCCTTTGGGATGGGGACCTTCCGGACATCGATGGCCACTTTCGCCCATCAGGTTTGTGCTGTGGTAGAGGTCTTCTGAATGATGGCTTCCTTGAGGGGTCAGCACACAGAATGGCCACCCAGGATTCTTAGGGCCCTGTGCTTTATGACTGTTTTCTGTCTCATGTTGTGCCCCCCCACCCCCAGTCTTGATTCCCAGATAAGTCTGTTTCAAGCACAGGACCAGCTACAGTGGAGGTGAGGGTCTCCATGGGAACCGCTGTTCTGCAGGCTAAGCATGTCCTGACCCACTGAGGTGGGACTGATAGCCAAACTTGCTGCCCAGTGGGGGAAGGGGCTGAACTACAATGGCAACCAAGGGCAGAAAGGGGTCATATTCCAGTGACTTGAGGGGGCGGGGCAGCTATTGCTGAGGTTACAAATGATTTTGCTAAAAAATGTGAGTGGGAGCTGTTCATGGCAGTTTTTTTGTTTTGTTTTTGTTGGTAAAAAGGTGGGCAGAGCTGGGATCCCAAGTAGCTTTGCCCATGGCCTTTGTATAACAAGTGGTACAGTTTTCTAATGTCCAGAGGAACTGAAGGGCCTCTTTGCTGATCTGGTAGCAGTCGGAAGCCAGGGCTGGGGAGAGTGAGTGAGTGCATCAGCCATAGTTCTACCTGGCAACCCTGGGGACAGGACTTGCTCGTTAGCTTTGCAGTAGCTTCTTGGGTTGAGAGGAGTGATCTGGCAGAAGTTAACAGAGATAGAGCATGTAAACTTTACTGTGTAATTTCATTTAAGTGTGGTTTGGACTTCCTCCTTGCACTGGGTGGGGAGGTGAATACTCCTTCACCACAAATATGTCACGGCAGAGATGAAGATTTCAAAGGAAATTTATTATTTTTGAAAGGTCTGAGGGGACTTTACAAGAGTCTGAAGCCAGTAACTACAAAGGATGATAAATAAAATACAAAGCCAATACGTTGTGGCAAATTTCCAGAAAACACATTGAAAATCTTTACAGTTCAAAACTGTTGCACTTTTATACATAATTACAAATTACTATACAGCGCTTGGGTTTAACCCAACTTTTTATTTAATAGGGCTTAGTATAGAAATGTTCATACAGCACTTGGAGACGACTTAACAAGAACAGAGGTATAGGTGTACCCTGCCCACCTTCTGTAGAGCCCAGGCCTCAGGAGGAACCCTGAGACACATCCCAGCAGGAGGCAAACAAGGCAGGGCAGCTGATGCTAGAGGGTCTAAGGCAGAGGCTCGGTGCTTCCTGCGGAGGCCCTCTGGGGTCTGTGGCAGTGGCGCCTGCCTGGTTTCGAAGCAGGGCACACTTGTGGGGGGCACCCACCTTACACCTTAGTGAGATGGAGAAGTAACTTAGGACCTGTCTTGTCAATCTTTTGACAAATTAAATTACAGGAGTGCAAGAAAAGGCCTTTGCTGCCACCCCTCCCCCCTTTTATGGCAGCATTAGAATATTTTGCATTTCTAAACCTGGCCAGCAGGCAACAGACTCCAAAGCTCTGGTTAACTAGGAATGTTCCGGCCACACTAGAGAAAACAATAAGCCAAACACACTGTGCCCCTGGTGTCTGTAGGGATGGATGGCCTGGGTCATTGCTTCCCCCAAAGGCACCCATGCTCAGCTGTCCAGGCATGGAAGCCCACTCTCAGGGACTGTCTTCTGGGCACACACAGGTCAGAGTCAACTCAAGCCCCATGAAATACCAAAAGGCTTGGCAAGAGAGCCCCTGGGACAGAAGGAAACATCAAAGACTTGTATGGAGAGCAACTCTGGGCAAGCTCTGTCCTATTGACCAAGGTTCTGTCCTTTCTAAGCCTGTGTACACTAACATCACCCCAAAGAGATCAACACGTGTGCTTACTGCTAATACGAAGTTACGAAGAAAACCAATGTGGGGGACTAGCAAGGGCAGTGTTAGTGGTGTAACCCTCACAAGATTCAGATCGTACCTTTCGAAAAATCAATCCTGTTGAGGGCTTCCCTGTAGGAGACTCTCATGGGGTTGGGGGCATGCTGGCATGCTTTTATCTCAAGCCTCTCCATCTTCTAAGAAAACAGTCAACAGGTTTGATTGTCTCAAAAATGAAGACAGCTGAGGAGAGGTCATTTAAAGTGCACATGTCACCCAGATGGGACGACAACTACTGAGATGATTTTAATTTTTGGAGAGAAGATACAACCTTCTAGAAAGTTCACTAGATTCCACAATGCTGGGGCCAATTTACACCTGTCCCCCAAAGCAGTGATTTCTTTAGCTTTGATGTAGAAACATGGGCAAAAGGACAGGACACAATCCTGGTCCCTAGAAAAGTACACTTCTCTTTGAGAATCCCACACAAGGCTGTGGGCTCAGCTATGGCAATCTTCAGGGTCCTCAGCAAGAGCACAAGCGGCAATTCCCAAAGTGCGACAGACTTCTGAGGGGGCCAGATGGTGTGGGCAGGTGAAACAGTTCTTGGCAAATGGCTCTCTTCCTGAAGGAAGCTGGACAGTTTAGGGGAACTCAGAATGGCTTTCTTTTGACATAAACTTCTCCCAACTGTTGCTGACCATTTTTTTTTTTGGGGGGGGAGTGTGGGTAGAAGTAAAATTGGTTTTTAAAAACCAAAGCAAGCAAATCACAACACAGCCAGTTGGCAGTAAAGGACACTTGAGGGCAGGAATAGCTTCACAGGGGTGTACGGTGGCTCACTGGGTAGTCAGAGTGACCCTGGAGAACAGTTACTGGCCTCCCTCTAGACAGTGGTCAGGCCCTTTCCCTCCTAGCAGATTGGCTCCTCTCTAGAAGGGTACACCTCCCTGAGGGGCATTCAGAGGCAGGGACAAACACTACCAGCCACACCCTGTGGGGGATCTGAGGCATGGCAGGCTCTGCTGTGACAGCCATCTGGACTTGGAGAAGGAAGCAGCTAACTTCTTGTTGCTAAGGTTCTTGAAGGAAGTAGGGGAAAAAAATATCAGACTTTAAAGAGCCAAATCGGCTTCATCAAAAAGAGGCAAAGTTTTAACATCTCCAAAGAAGGAAGAACACATTCCTTATGAAAAAAATGAGCAGGGGAGGGAAGGGCACAGTTCCCATCTCGACCCTTGGGACCGTCATGCACTTGGGACACACACTTTATTCTCTGTACTGAAAAGGTGGTTCAAACTGTTGGGCCAGTACTGGTTTGCTTTCAAAATAAAATAAAAACAAAACACAAACACAAAATAAATAAAACAAAATTTAGGCTAAAAAATTTAAATCAGAATTCTTTCAAGTAAACTGAAAGATAAATATCTGTATCTGCAAGTCCAGCTTGCAGCTCACCATCAAGCACCAAGACACAGGTTTGTTTTTGCACAACTGTGCTCGAAGGCCCATGCTTCTGAGGGCAAAACCAGGAACTGAAGGCCACGTGTGAAGCACAGACCTCAGCACGGCCCTCGCGGGGAGTAGCCTGAGGGACAGGTGCGTGAGCCCTGGAGGGCACATTACCAATGAACTGTCCTGCACACACAAGCTCGTGGGAGCCTCAAGCACGCTTAGATCAACACGTGGAGATGGAGGGTGAGAAGAGAGATAGGCGGCACTTGACAGCTTTAAGGGTAAGAGCACAACCAAGCAAACTGCATCTGAAAACCGTATGTGAGGAGGAGGCCGTGTGACAGGAAGTGACTGGAGAAGCCGGCCAGACACACTCCAGGGCCAGCTCCCCTGTCTGTATTGGTGAAACCACCAACCAGACTTTACTGCTGCACCTGAACCAGTAACCCTAGAGCAGGGCATGGAGAGGCCTCGGGACAGTCTAGACCACACAGGTGGCTTGAGAGCACCCACAGGGAGTCCAGTAACAACTAGAAGGTGTCATACTGGGGACAGTGGAGAAGAGTTCTGTCTATTTCCTCTGTGCCCAGAGCATTTAGATGGGCACCCGGGACAACAGTATGTTTCTTCCTGATCTGAATGTGAAGTGAGACAGACAGTTCAGCCTAGTGTATGGAGATCAAGTGGTGCAGACTACGTGCTTTCCCCTACACATCAGGCCTCTCGCTGACTTCACACACTGTTGTTCTTCCTACAATAAAATGAGGAAGACATATGAAGGGGGTGGTGTGTGTACAGGGGCCGTCTCAAGGGACCCACTCTCAGGACCACAGGGTGAAACACTGTATACCTGCACACCACCAGCCAGGCATGGGCTTGCCCTTGGCCCAAGCTATCCTGATTGGAAGGAAGGCTGTGTACACAGACGAAGGCTACACTATCTGCTCTTTGATTCTGGTTGCATTTGGAAAACCTCTTTGAGCCTTGATGGAATCCTGACGTGTCTTAAGCTATCACCTACTTCTGGGGTCACTACTTTCGGTGTAATACCCTGAGTAAGGCCAGGCCCACCCAAATCCTAGGCAGTCACAGATCACGGCTCAGGTGTCCTTTCCCACCCCGACATGCAGGTGTCGCGCTTTCTTGTCCAGCACCTGGGGTAGCTCAGGACGACTGGACGCTGAGGGGTAGCGGGCGTCCAGTGTAGGAGACTTGTGCACGAGGGGCCGCCGGAGTGCCGCAGCAGTACTGCCATCAGGTCAGGGTAGGACGGTGGCTGCCTGGCAGAGGAGACGGTCAACAGAAGATCTCTTCACCCTCTGTTGTTACTTCCGAAGCAGGACCATCTGCAACCGTGAAACCAAGAGTGAACCCATGAGCCTTTTGATGTCACCTCCTGTCCTGTCAAGTTGCTGTGTGTGACAGGTGACTGGGGTTCTGGGCGCATACTGATTAGAAAGTTATGAACTTTCACCCAGCACTGCTGTTCATGTTTGTAAACGGGCCTAGAAATGTATTATCTCATGCAGAAGCAACAGTTTAGTCTTAATGTGAAGGCAGACATAGCAAAGGATTCAGGAAAATGTGGGATACAACAGGCAGGCTCTGTGAGCACTGCTTGTGAACCTCTCAGCTCCAGTTCCTACCTTCTCCCAGGGAAATGAGTATATATGACCTGCCTTACACACCCAACCTTACTACTGTACTGGGCACTAGCACAAACCTAGCAAGATAGTGAGGGCTTGGATGACTTCATTTAGGTGAGTTCCTCAACTGGGAGGACACTTGAGAAACTAAACCTGTACTCCACATACACAGGAGGCCCAGAAAAAGGTCTTGGATGCTCATTGCACAAGCATTCTTTCTGAAACAGATTATGCGTGTTGCATGTACAACAGATTCAGGCATGCATTCAGCCCATAGTGGCCAGAAGAGGGCGCCAGATCCCCTGAAATTGGAGTTAGATGTAGTGTGAGCTGCTGTGTGGGTGTGGGGAACTGAGCCTGAGCTCTCTGCAAGGGCTGTGACTCCAGCCTCAAAGCTACTGCTCCAGTCCCTGCACAGGCTTTCTTTTCATGTGTCTCTATGTGCACGGATGCCAGAGGCTTACTGTTACTTTGTTAGTTTGGAGACCGGTATCTCACTGAACCTGGAGCTCACTACTCTTGACTACTCGAGCTTGTGGGTATGTTCCAGAGATTCTCTTGCCTCTGCCTCCCATCTCTGGAGGATAGAATTCAGCTCCTCATGTTTGAAAGGCAAGCATTTTATCAACTGGGTCATATCTATAGCCCCCCCAACAAGTGTTCTTAGCAGGTGGGACTGGTGGGCAAGGGCGGGCTTGGCTTTTGTACATCTGAAATGTTCCCCAACCCCCATCACTATCCTCTCTTGTAGGCTGCGGATGCCATGGCCACAGGGAGCAGTGTAGTGTGGGTAACTCACCACCAGGCTGAGAGCGGCTTCCTTTGCCCTTCCTTTTCTTCTCCTTCTTTTCCTTTGGCTTAGCTAACCCAAAAAGGCGGGTGGAAGTGGAGGTGCTGGGCGGGGCCTGGCTCTGCCCCTCTGGAACTTTCGTCTGGCCCGTTGAACTCAGTATATGAAAAGGCCCCTTATCTTTGTGTGTCCGAGAGATGCTGTTCCTTTTAGGAGATACTGAAAGTTCTGAGTCCAATGACCCCGATTTGGTTATGGAAGGTGCAGAAGGCAAGGAGAACTCATCCGGATTGGGCAGGAAGGACGGGACTCGCATCAGCCTGCCGTGTTTATTCGAGACCTGCATGTGTTCAAAGAAGGCATTTAAAACTGGAAGCCATCTGCACCTTGGTGGCCACACTCTAAAGAACTGTAAACAGGACTTCATGTTACTGCTCCTTCCCAAGTACTATCTATGAGCATGTTAAAACCATCACGTCCAAGTCTCATCTTTGATGAGGCAACTTAGAAAAGAACTCCCATGCCCTGAAGAAACAGGCTTGCTGCTCATCTAAAGACTGACTTACACTTGAGCGCAGACATCACTTCGGGGCAGTGTTTATGAACCTGGCCAGGCTAGAGTGTTAACAGAAGAGCATCATCCCATCTGTGTTTTCTGTAGCCTGGGAACCGACCCTCCCTTGTCAAAATTCTGCTGGTTTTATTGAGATGTGAGTAGATCTACCCTTCTGCTAGAGAAAGCAACAGAAAGAACCACTGGCTGCTCCCTGCTGTGTATTTGAGAAGCTCTTCTGAAAAAGCAGTACTGCCGGACTCTGGAGACATCGCTTCAGTTTCCTTTCATGGTCCAAGGTCATTTAAATGTCAATATGACAACAGTTTTAAAAGACAGGGAGATGTATACACTGCCAAACTATCTCTCTGTCTCCAGTGTCCATGTTCTAAGGCAATTACAGATGATCTCACCACAGTAACATCACACTCAGCATGTTGAATGACAGAAAGCCTTCCTACACCAGCTACTGAGAAACAAGAGCAGGGAAGACGATCAAGCCAAACGAGGCATTATGCTGAGTGGGGCTGTCTGAACATCCCTGCCCAGACATCACCTGCGCACAGGAGATGACTACCTTCTATCACTTGCTGGGCTTCCCCCTCTGTCTCTGACCCCCTGATCCTCTCAACAGGTTCTTTATCTTGTAGCAGAGCTAACTGCTACTGTCTCATGACCACAGGCAGGCCCGTAGGTCCTATGGGCTCCTTTACCTTTGGTAAGCTTGCTATTTGTGGGGACACACGCCTGGTTTACCATGTGCTACGGGGCAAGGGCTAACAGCTACTCTTGCAGACATGCTGAAGCTACTCTGGTCCAGGCTGGTGGTTGAGGAAAGTGCTTGCTAGTTTGAAGGACCCACTGACTTCTCTGTGCTACAGTCTCAGTATCTCTGCCCCCCTCTTCAGTCTCATTGAGTGAGGCCCACTTCCTCCCCTTGTTCAGGGTAAAGCAAAGCTGCCGTACAACACGAATGTCTCCTCTGTTCACTTCCACGTGGCTCCTACCATCACTCTCAGTCACTGCCTGGTCGTCACAGTCCGATGCCCCTTCCTTCCTATCTACAGGCCTGGCACAGGCTCTTAGGTACCTGGCAGAAGTCCTGGTCCATCTGCCTCTGGCTGAGCCGCTCTGTGTCCCGCTTCAGTTGCTCCTGTTCTCTTTCCAGCTGCTTCTGGGCAGCCCGTAGTCTCTCCAAATCACACTGGTAAGTGCCCTTCTTCTGCTGGAGCTCTTCACGGTCCCTCTCCAAGTCCTGCTGTCTACGGCGGACTGCCTCCTCCCTCTCGGCCAGCTTGGCCTCTCGCTCTCTTAGCTCCTGGTCCCGGGCCTCCCACTCTCGCTCACGCCTGCGCTTTTCCTCCAGGTGCTGTGCCTGCTGCTTCTGAAGGTTGGCCAGGTCCTGGCGCTGCTTCTCCAGGCTCCGCTGCTTCTCCTGCTCAATCAGAGAGCTGGGGCGGGACGCACTCCTTGTGAGTACCTTCTCGGTCAGCACCAGCTTCTGGTCCTCAATGTAGCTATCTTGTTGTAGCACGACACCCTGTCATGGCATAGAGAACAATTGTACAACTCAGGCCCAGGAGAAAAGCCACAGGCAGGGATCCTTCCCTGACCCCACACTAGGGTACTGGGACAGAATGAAGTCCCTCTCATGTTTTAAGTTTGGTCTTATAACAACATGCTTCATGGCAACTTTGGGCAGTTTGCAAACAGTGTCAAAGATGTGGGAACTCAACTTTGTCAAGCCTGGTTATCTATTTTCTCTTTAAGATAAAAAAAATAATTCCAATTTATTCAGTGTGTCCATGCATGCATGCACCAAAGAGAGCATGTGAAGGTCAGAGGACAACCTGTGGGAGTCAGTTCCGTCCTACTATGTAGGTCTTGAGGATTGAACTCAGGTTTGCTTGTTGAGCCATCTCACAGGCCATGGTCATACATTTTCTGGAATTCTTGGTGGTACTTTGGGGTGGGATGAGTGTGTGTGCTATGCAGGAGGGAGAAGGTAGGAAGGAGACAGGTAAACTCTTCAAGAAAGAAAGGGATGAAAAAGAGGGTGGTCCCTGGGAAGTACCAAAGAATATGAGAGTGATACCCTTACAAATACCAGAGACATAAGGAAAAGTTTCCTGAGGGTAGACAGCCTCTGGAGAAGGTCCCATACTATCAAGCAGGTCCTAGAGTTAACCAGCTCTTCAAGCTGCTCTTGGAAGGACCACATGCTGTAATGTCTTCTTCATTTTCTTAACCAGAAGCTATTCTTAACCAGAAGCTAATCTTTGGCTTATTTACCAACAAGTAACTTATACATCCCAAAGATTGAGGTCAACAAAATCTTTGTGCTATGTTTTCTAAGCAAGTTAAGAACACATGTAAAGGTGATGTGTGTACCTGCAGCATGCTAAGGAGTTCGTGGAGGTGAACGATGCTCTGGACAACCTGCTGGCAAAGGGATAAACATTCATTTCAGTTTTGCTGACTCTCAGGAACATCACATGGATACAGTATCTTCAGAGCACAACAAGACATTGCATTTTAATGAAATCTTTTAAAATGGAAAGAACCCAAGAGAGTAACTGAGTGCAAGCAGCCAAGAGTAAAGATATATGGCTGTGCATGCATGTGCAAACATCTATTAAAAGGTATACACAGAGCTTCCACTTTAAAACTGGTTAACATAAAGTTAGTGTACACCTCAAAGTTAAAAAAAAAAAAAAGGATGCCCTGAAAATTTACATTAAGTTCATGAATAATCAAGGGCAAAGGAAAAATATTTAATTAACTTTTCTAAGAGAAATGTCTTCATTTCTTGAAAACTTGAAGTTAGAAACCTTGGTTCACATACACACTGGAGAAAAATACAATACAACCCATATAAATTACAAGTATAAGGGCTATAGAGATGGCTCAGTGGGTAGGAGTACTGGGTTTGATTCTGAACACCCACATGGCAGCTCACAACTGTGTAACTCCAGTCTCTGGGGATACACTGACCTCTTCTGGCCTCTGCAGGCACTGCAAGTACTCACAGACAAGGGGATAAAGTATCCACACACATAAAATAAAAAAGAAGAAAAAAGATCATAAAAGAATTAGAAGAAAATACAAGAGGAAATAAGGGAATATTCTACTTCAGAAGTACAAATTAGCTAACAATATAAAACATTTAAAAGCATCTAGGGACTAGAGGTACAGCTTAATAATTGAGCTCCACAGAGCACATCTATACACATGCACAAATCAAGAAATGCTGTTTGAAATATCAAGGCAACAACATCAACTTAAAGATGGTACTGTTCGATGCTGGTGAAAGTGAAATGAGGATGGACATACCCAGCTGGACACTAGCTCCTTCCATAGTAATATGGTGAGGAAAATCAAAGAGCCATGCAGTAAGTGTAACATGAAAAAAAGTAGAAGAGGGATTAGCCACCAGAAAGATCCAACTCTAGGACTTGACAGAAGCGGTGAACATGCACATGTTCAGCAGCAGGCATTGTGCTCCTGTGTCTTGAGAAGATGCCTCTGATGCACTGAGAGACCTCTGGAAGGTCACACACATGACCATGCAATGGATGAGAAAAGGGCAGACACAGACACTTAACAGTTACTACTCTACAGTGATGGGTCATGCTTAAATTCAGATGATTTATATTGCTAGTCTTTACATTTCTCTTTTTATAATACTTGAACCAAGCTTAGTCCTTTCTTAGTGCTCACACCGAGTCTTAACCGAAGGCGCAGACGCCTGCCAACTGCAGCTGTGTAGTCCCAGGGTGAAAGCCAGGCACATTATTTCCCATCAGACTTTCTCACTGAATGCAGGGGACTTTGCCAAATGGCAATAATCAGCTGACAGCTCATTTCAAGAGACAGATACAGAGATCATCAGCCTACAGGACGCAGGCCCTGGCTGCATCAGGGAGAGTCCCTTAGCAAACTCCTTTGCCAACAAACATAAAACAACATCCTCTGGATTTTTTTGAGGGGGAATGCAGAGGAGGAAGTAGTTTTAAATTTCAAAACAAAACTCCCAGGGGTTTAAGATAATGAATACAACAAGGAAGAATGAAATCCAAGAAATAGCCCTGAGAAACACCTAAAAAGGCATGGATTCAAGTGTATAGGACACACAAAAGCAAGACTCAGCAAGAGCACTTGTCTAGGAGACAGCAGTGACCCTGAAACTGATTCCAACAGGCCTCAGGGGTGGGGCCCAGTGACAGCAGCACTCCAGGGAGGGAAGGGAGTAACAGACAGACAGCCTATCCCCAGGGTCTGGTTTCCCATTGGAAGGCTATCAGGCTCCCTAGCAGGAAAAGAGATGGGTTCAAAGAGGCAAACTCAGTATGCTTAAGAGGTTATTAGGGAGAATTTGTCACAGTTTAACTCCCATACTCTAGACTTGTGGCCACTGGGATCCTTTACATTCCAGGAAAAGCTGCTGCAAATTCTGTGGGCCCAGAATGAAGGCATCAATAGGTGCTCCCTGGCAAAGCTATATAGCTGTGGTGGCGCACACCTTTAGTCCCAGCACTCGGGAAGCAGAGGCAGATGGATCTCTGTGAGTTTGTAGCCAGCCTGGCCTACACGCAGAAAAACAAATGAGACAGTGGAGGGGGTGGTGGTGGAGGGGTGAGAGTGAGGAGATTAAGCCAAGGAAATGCACAGCTATATTCTTTAGTTATAGAACATTGAAGCCACAAGATACTTGTCATAGCAAAGCAAGAACATTTGTAACCCAATAAATATCCTATATAGTTCATAGAATCCTTACCTCACTGTTTCTTTTAAGCATAAATACCAGGTTAGCATTTCCACCCTATAAAATAACAACAAAATCACATTAAAAAAACCAAAAATCTTGAAATGCTATCTTGGTGGAATTTTCCTTTGAAACATATGTAAGGTACTTCCCTATCACCTTTGAAGTCTATTTTGTTAAATATTAAAATGGATATGCCACCTTGTTTCTTAAAAAAAAAAAAATCTTGATGTAGAAACTATATTCAATAAGTTACCCTGTACTTCTGGCTTTCCTTTCTTTTTACCATAGCATCTCCCTGGAAGGTGTGAGGAGAAGAAGTTGAAATAAATTTTACTAAAATAAACCCCGCGGAGCAGGATCAGGAGCACCAAGGAGACTGTTAAATGACACTGGAGAGCACAGCAGAACTGGATTTGTAATGAGGACTCTCAGCCCAGACACCAACAATACGGGCCGCTTGACTGTGTGCTTTGCTCTCAGGATGAGCTTCCCCAAGAAATGAAATTTCATGACTAGTGGCAAACTGATTGCTGAGCCAGATCACAGAAAGATACTTCAAAAGGGTAATGAAGTCCAAGTAGGTGCCAAGTGGTGTACAGATATGAGTGTTTTTCTAGAAAATCCTACCTTTTTCAGACCACTATCCGATTCTGTTCTCCTAAGATCTTGGCCGTCATCACCCTCTTCTTTCTCACCTCCTAAATAAAACACAGACAGATGAAAACAATATAGGTAGTTTAGGGGTATTAATAGTTCTGAATCCTATTAATGTCCAAAATAAAAATAGGCCAGGAAGCCACTCAGTGGCACTTGGCCACTTGACACAGCTTCCCTAATGGAGAAGCAAGAAAATGAAACCCAAACAGAACAAAACAAAACCCAAACACAGCTTAGCATCCCCTTGTTTGATGCTTGGGACCAGAAGAGTTTGAGCTTCAGATTTTCAGATACATGTAGTAATAAGATGCTTGGAAGATGGGATTCTTGTACAGACACAGAATCACTGAATATCTCCCAGGCACTTTTGCCCACACCTGGAGGTGATGGTATACAATGTTTTGGGCATGCATGCTTGTGTTCTCAGTGCAACTTTTCAAGTGTGGAGTTTGCAGTGTGACATGTCAGGAAGTTTTGAACTATGCAGCAGTTTGGATATCAGCTTTTCACATTAGAGATGCTCAAAGGCCTCTGGCTATATTAGCTCAGCTAAATAACAGAAAAAAAAGCTTATTTTTCCCAATGAACACAATTCTCACGGGAATTCTTGAGTGCTTGAAACTCTCATGAAGACATTTATTGATGAAGGGACAGAGGAGGCAGAGCTACCAGAATCCAGGTCACTGTGAGATGCAAAGGAATAATGGATGGATCACCTTTGGAAGCATTCATCTGATGACAGTCAAATCCTCCAAAGGTCTCTGCTCTCCGGGGCAAGGAAATGGGACCAGCCATGACTTCCTGCTCAACAGGGCTGCTGATGGGCTGTCCAAGTGTGCCACCAAGGGTTCCACTCACCAAACCCTGGAGGATTTCCACTGGGAAAAAAAAGCAAACAAAACACTCAGGTGATTATCTTTCATTAAGAGGAAAAAAATGTCATGGCCCAAAGAATAGGCAAAATTTCATGTTTAGAGGGTCTTCTTGGGTCACCACAAATTTTACCCTTCCTTCCATAGGCCTGAAAAATCTGTAAGGGAACAGAAGGCAGAGTAATCAACTGGGAGGAGTATGGTTTCTAGAAAGGCAACAGAAAGGTCCAGTTTGAGAATGGGAATTAAATCTATTAGGAGCAGGTGGGTGCCAGGGGCCAGAGCAGCCTAAGCATCTAGATCTTCCAATCTAACATTAACTGTTAACTGGAGGTCTTCCCTAGGGCAGGGCCTGTGGGAAAGACACTGAAGGGAGAGGAAGGAATGGGAGAGGAACTGGGGCGAGTGAGAAAGAAGGTCCAAATAGAATCAGAGGCAGAAACAAAATCTCTTAACAACCACCAAGTTTTTAATAAGGCAAAACAAACAAAACAAAACCAACCAAACAAAAAAAACCCCAGAAAAATATAATTAAACATTTTTTCCTTTTTTTTTTAAGAAAGGGTCTTACTATGTAGACCAGGCAGACATTGAACTCATAGAGTTCTGCCTCTGTCTCCTAAATGCTTGGGATTAAAGGAGTCTGCCACAAAACCAAGCAAGAAACATTATTTCAAAGTAAAAATTTCATGGAAAAAAAAATGAGCAAGTAAAAAAAAAAAAAAATACATAAGTCAATCCCATACAAAGAAAAGAGACAGAAAACAAGAATGTAAGTTCGTATGGGTAATTAGCACACAACAGAAAGATGTTCCCATTAAACAAGCGAGATAAACACACTGAGAAAATGGTGTGGAAACACAAAAGAACTTCAGTCATCTGTAGAAAAAACAAAGTAGACTCAAGCGACCAGGCTGCACTGCACAATGCAGGTTGAGGCCAGCATGGTCTCCACAACAAGGCCTTAGCTGAAAAACCTAGAAAAGTAGAACAAGTGAAACTCTGAACAGGCAGGAAAAATAATCACAGAGAGTAAAGAGGGACTTACATATAAGAGCAATGTGACCCAAAGAAGATGCTTGGGCAAAGGATTATTAAAAGCGACAAATGTTTGACACTAGGTAAGATATGGCTGGAAGAAGAAAACCAAAGTCAGAGAACAGAGGAAATACAAATGGTTGCAACTCAAGGATATTTTTCTGAAATCGAAAATATTTTTAACCACGTTATTAAACAGACGGTGAGTCATGCAACCACCAACCATATTGCATGCCCTGTAAAAATATTTAGACGTAAAAAACATCCTTTTGATACCTAGGCAAAGAACATGTGACTTATATGGAGAAATCAAATTGTTACTACTCTCTAAGAATGATGGAAAATGAGAACAATTAACATATTCAGATAAGAAAATGTGAGCCAAAGGTTTCATGTCTAGAAGGTATTTTCAAGTAGAAAGTGCATGAATTGATAAAGATGTCAGAAATACGATTCTGATGGGCTTGAGGACACTGGCTAAGGATGGGTTCTCCAAGCATGGGCTTAGCCAATACTACAGGTCAATCTAGGAGCAGAGTGCATGTGAGTGGTTACAGACTAGAAGTGTAGACACAGTCAGCTGCTTATGAAGGAATGGAGGATGGAGACAGCCTTGTATGTGAAACTGTACTGGTACGAATAACAGTATTATTATACAAGTACTAGTTTTAAAGCAGGATTAAGATATTAATATAGGATATGGTTTAATGTATTTTTAACTAAAAACATTATTCTCTGTGTGTGTGTTGTGTGTGTGGTGGCCCATGCCTGTGGGAGACGGAAGGCAGAGTGTGGAGGCCGGAGTATAACTTGCAGGAGTTGATTCTTTATTTTCATTATGTAGGTTCTAGGAATCAAACTCAGATAATCAGGCTTTGCATCAGATGCCTTTACCTAAATTACTGACCCACTAGAAGATATTCTAATTCCACAATATATCCTTGAGAAGGAATACCCATATGTGGAAAGGACACAGACATGTGTAAGTGATTCGGTTATAAAAAAGGCAACCTGTAATTCACAATTTGATTAGTTACACCGGAGGGAATTTATTGAAGCCCCTCTCTAGCTCTGCCACTGAAAAGAACAACATAGTGATGACTAAAAATCTCACAGCAAAGATTACCTAACTAATGACCTTAAAATACTTCTCCACTAAAGGAGACCAGAGTTCTGAAAGGAATGAAGGTATCAGCAAACAACCAAGAACAGCTTAACTCCAGCAAGCAAACTCTGTACTGTGCGACAGGAACACTAAGGTCAAGTGGGCAACACTGGGCTTTACATGAAGTTGAGAACTGTTCATCATTCTAGAACTGGGTTAGTACCCAGCTCATTTTGGTGCTGGGTACTGAACAAAGGCCCCTCATGCCTGCAGAGCTCTACCCCTGAGCTACGACTGCAGCCTCATAACAATGTGTACAAAACAGTACAAGTCCTACCAGAGGATTCACACAGACCAGTTGTTTTGAAAATGGGCACATAAAGGAAAAAGCCCTTCCCTCCAGGATTCATCCTTTTATCACAGAAAAAGAATTAACGCAGGCCTGATGCTTCCCGATGAAAGCATTCAACACCACAGGTATACATCTTATGAATCCATCAAGTCTGACAAATTTAGCTTCTGAAGCCAGATGTGATCAGCAGACACACAGACAGAGTGCCATATGGAAAAGTCCAACCAGTGGTTCATAAGGCTCAGATGAACTGCACAACAGGAATGGGGAGAAAGTGTCTCTGTAAGATTGGGCAGTGAGCAAGCCTATAAGCAGCAGCCCTCCATGGCCTCTGCATTATTAGCTCCTGCTCTGTGTGAGTCCCTGTCTTGATTTCCTTCAATAACGGACTACAATATGGACATGTAAGACAAATAAACCCTCTCTTTTCCAATTTGCTTTTGGTTATGGTGTTTCATCACAGCAAACAGTGACCCTCACTAAGATAGCAGGTAAATGCATTCACGGAGCCATGTCTTGAGTTTGATCGTTGGGACCTTCATGGCAGTCCCAGACTCCCCTAGTTGCTCTCTTAACTTCATATACAAATCATGGGATGTGTATGCCCATATACATGCATATATACAGTAAATGTATATACCAATGTAACTTTAAATATTAAAAAGAAGGGAAAGCATTTAAGTGATTATTGATACAGATTAGGGCAGTTAGGAGGAAGTTAGGTGTGATGGGGACATGCAAAGGCTTTCATGGTGTCTACCACATTGATTTCTTAGCTTGGGTAGTGACTGTTAGGGATGTTTATCTGACAATTTAACTATAGTAATATTGGGAAATTTTTTATACTGGTGTTTTGTTTTACAGTAACAGCAGGCACTGGTATGGGACATAGGTGTGTAACTCTCTCTGGGACAGGATATGGAGGGGCCGATGCTGTGTGTAAATTACCTTCACTTATTGCACTTTTCATCAATGGTCCTCCTTTGAGAGCCTCCTCTGTGTTGGATCGGAAGAGGACTCTTGGGCTGTGGGTTGGCGAGCCATCCTCTGGCAAGGGAGTGCTGCACTCAGTCATGTCCCGGAAAATCATCTCCTTCTCTTCCAGCAAGAGGAGGATCTGCTGGTCCTTCTGTTGAAGTTGTTCTGCAGGGCAAACAGAGAAACCATGTGACTTGTCGGGAGCTGGGGATCACAAGATGACTGAGAGATGAGCACCACCTAGTGGTGGCTATTGAAAGACCCAAGGGAGGAAATGGCTCCCATGCTCCTGCAGTCTCAAACTGCCCTGGGTTCTTTCTGCAAACATTAGCATTTTGGACACAACTCTATCCCATCACTACATTCAGTTGACTAGTTTTTGTCTGTTTCTTTAATAAATGTATAAAGTGCATTACCCTAATTTCTTTCCTACCCTTAGTATTCAATTCCAAGTAGTTTTCCTACATTCATGACGTTTTTTATTTTTATTTTTTGAGATGCAAATAGTTTCACCAGGTTCATCTGCATGAACATGGGCTTCGAACTATTCATTGGAGCTGAATGAGCTTCCTCAATGAGGACTTAAGACCTTACTGCCCTTCCTCCCAAATCCAGCAGGGAGCAGCCATAGCTGCCGGTCTTGACCCTAGGCACAGTGCCACGCCCTGAAGACAGCATTCAGGGTCTTTCTCCCTCTCCTGAAGCTCTTGCCTTCTTCCTACTTCTTCCACCATGTTCCCAGAGCCTCACAGGGAGTGCTATAAATGTCACTGACTTATTAACTTAGACACCACTATGGAATATGGCAAATTCTCTATGACAAGCTATAAACAAAGTCATCACTGTCCAAGAACAAACATCAAGATCAGAGAATCCATATTCCCTAGTGCTATGCTATTTATTTAATATTTATATTTACTTATACTGTTTATTTTTATTAGTATAGGGATTGCATGTATGTATGTATCACAAACATGCCCAGTGCCTACAGAGGCCAGAAAAAGGCACCATATCTCCTGAAACTGGAGTTATAGACCGGTTCCTGAATTGAACCCGGATCCTCTGGAAGAGCAGTCAGTGCTTTTAAATGCTGAGCCATCTGTCCAGCCCCTCTAGACTTATTGCCATTCTCTTTTGGAAGGTATCTGTTTTTGTAGTTGAGCTGACTGAGACAGCTCAGGGTTCATGAAAAGACTGGCTAGCTGCAGATGATAAAGACCATTTCCAACATTTTACCTTTTAACTCCCGGGCTTTCATATCCAACAATTTCTTTTCTTCTTCATTCTCACTAGGAATCCCTTCATCTTCATCTCTGTTCCTAACATAACCAAAATAAAACAAGATGAAACAAACAAACAAAATGCCTAAGATGTCAGTTATGTGGTCACTGCCCTGTGTACGTCACACAGAGGTACTAGGCAGACCCTGGTGTCTCACTTACAGGGAGTTGATTGTATCCTGTATGATATGAATCCAGCTATTCCGCTCCTCTCTGGAGCTGGCATGGACCTCCACCATCTCTGGATCCTTCACCCCCATACTGATGAGGAACAGACCTTTTTCTTCATGTGCCACTTCTCTTACAATCAGCTTCTTTAAGGAGATCACAGTTGACTTATGGTCCTGGACAGAGGAGAGAGGCAAACAAAAGCATAAGACATGCATGCAGCACACTCACTCTTGAAAGACAACTCTAACTTAAGGTAAGCTCAGATAGTTTTAAATGCATTATTAAAACCAAAATAAAGTCAATTTAACCCTTTTCCAAAACAAACAAACAAACAAACAAGCAAACAAACATACACAAAACCCCCACAGCTTTCAGGTAAGCATTTCATCATTTTACTCAAATTTAAACAAGAGATTTCCACACTGGAGATTAATGGATCATGGCAAAAAAAAAAAAAAAAAAAAAAAAAAAATCCTATCTATGTTTTCTGCATGATGAAACTCCAGAGGTGGGTTTCTATTGTGATCAAAGCATCAATCAAGTGTTGAGGGCATTCAGGGGGAGTATGAAGGAACATAAAAATAATTTTGCATTGGGAAGGAGTAACAACAATAACAACACAAACACCACAAGGGTATGTAGGAATTTGTTCCAAGGACTCTTTTGTGAGTCACATGGTTTTCAGTGGGCAGCTACAGCTATATGATAGCTATATTAATGCTAGCTGGTTAAGCTTTATACCCAGTCTAGTGGGTATGAATATGACTTATTTCAAACAGATCAGAGTAACAGTTCAGCTTACCAAGGATGCAAATACATATTTCTGGTCTTTTTCTTGAAGGAAAACTAGAATGTCAGTGAGGAGAACTGCTTGAACCTCTGCAAAGTAGAAATGGGAAAGAGGAGAGAAGCTGTTTATAAAATTGGTTCAGCAATGCGTATCAACTTTGTCTGAGATCACACCCATCCCCTGCAACCGTTTTGTAATCTGCAAGATTCAGAGCTGGTCAATGGATTTTTAGATGTCTTTCATTCTGTCTTTAAAGTGTTTGTACTTATTTTGTTGTCTTTAGTAAACTATGCTATCGAGCATGTTACAAATCTTCAGATATTGTTTTCAGCAACAATAACAATAGTATTAAATATACTGAAACCCCAGATTTGTCACTTACATCCCAGATCCAAAATGGACAAATATATAAATTACTTTATGATGTTGGCACATAGAGAAATGAGTAATTTACACCCTGTAAATAAATGTGTCACTTTTAGCTTCACCTTCCTAGGATGTTTTGAGGGATATAACTTGACCCACGGAATGAGGATTCAAACACACAATGTTACTGGCAAAGCAAATAGTTGCTTTTTATCCTATAGGTATTTTAGGCACATTGCCATAAGTCTTGCCTCAGAAAAGGTTAAGTGATCAGTCCTGAAAAGATATATCCTGTACTGCAGAGTGAGTGAGTGAGTGTGTGTGTGTGTGCGCGCGCTGTTATGTGCTTGCATGCATGTGCTCAAGATTGTGTATGACCTCTTTTGTCTTCCAGAGTTGATTTTGGGTATTTTCCTCTACTACTCTCCCAACCTTATTTTTTTTTTTACCTATTTTTTTTCAAGATGTATTTATTTATTATGCATACAGTGTTTGTCTTCGTGTATGCCTGCAGGCCAGAAGAGGGCACCAGATCTCATTATAGATGGCCATGAGTCACCATGTGGCACTGGGAATTGAACCCAGGACAGCTGGTGCTCTTAACCTCTGAGCCACCACTCCAGACTCTCTTCACCTTGCTTTTTAAAACAGGGGTTCTTTTATTGAACCTGGCTGGGGCTTGCCATTTTTGGCTGGACTGGTTGGTCAGTGAGCTTTGGGGATCCTCCTGTCTTTATTTGCTGTCCCTCTCACCCAGGTTACAGTGTGCGTCACTGTATCTGGCTTTTGTGTTGGTTCTGGAGATCTCAATTCAGGCCTTCATACACACATACAGAAAGTCACCGAAAAGCTGACTATCCCACTAAGCCATTACTATGTATGATAAAGTTTTAAGTATAAAACACTTTCAAGAATGAAGGTGAACTTCAACCAATGTTAAGATAGGAAGCAACTTCTGCCAACATATTCCATGAAATATTCTTCAGCGTGTCCGCCCCCCACCCTCCCACCCCCATTGGAGACCAAACCCTGGGTTCTATGCACGCTAGGTAAGACTCCCCCTGAGCTGCACTCACAGTCCACAGTGTTTGTAGTCTTTCCTAATTTCTTATTATATTAATGGGAAATAGCAGCCAGAAAGTGCCCAGAAGGGACATATAGCAGACACCTTCTCCATACCCCACATGAACACTGCATAAAATAGGGTGTGGTAGTACACACCTGTAATCCCAGTGCTTGGGGGAGTTCAAGGTGATCCTCAGCTGAGTTTGTGACTACCCTGGGTTACCTGTGATTCTCTTACCTTTTAGCCACCCAAAACAGGACAGAGACATTTTAAAGCAAAAGATTAAGACAAAACCCCACCCTACCCCACCCCATTCTAGATAGCTTTAACTGTCAACCTGATATAGCCTAGGGTCTTTTAAGAAGAAAGCCTCCAGTGAAGAACTGGCTAGATCAAAGAGGCCCAAGGCCATGTCTGTGGGGAAATGTTTTGATTATTAATTGCTGTAGGAGGCTTCAGCCCACTGTGGGTGATACCATTTTCTGGTGTCCCTGGGCTACGTAACAAAGCTAGCTAAGCATCTAGTGTTAATTTGTTCCTCTCCTGATATACTTCAATGATGGACTGTGACCTGGAAGTGTAAGCCCAGTACACTCCTCTCTCCCCACTGTTGCTTTTAGTCAATGTTTTTAATCACAGTAACTAGGACATTTGTACAGACATACTCTAGCTTCATAGGCAGAAGTGAATTCTGCTTTTATAGTTGGTAGTCAGTCCTCTTCCACACCACCAAAACAAAACCGTGCATGGAACAAGAGAGTGAAATGGGGGGCATAAGTTAGATAAATTTAATTGTTTGTAACATACAACATGAAAGCTGAAGAAGGACTATCTGGGGCAAGATGGGGACCAGTAGGGGGTAGAGGCAGTGTAAACAACCGTGTGTGTATTAAGATATCATAATGAGGCCAGGTAGTGGTGGCACACGCCAAGTACTGGGGTACTTGAGAGAAAGAGGCAGACAGAACTCTGTGAGTTCAAGGCCAAGTCTGGAAGTCTGGTCTACAAGAGTGAGTTCCAGGACAGGGTCCACAGCTACAGAGAAACCCTGTCGTAGAAAACCAAATTAAAAGGAAAAAAAAATCATACCTATTGTTTCTTATGCGAAGGAAATTAATTTAAGAACTATGTAGGGCAAAACAATCCATGTTTTGTCTGGATTATCATGGTGAAGCTGAGTACAAACTGCAGAATATAAAATATGACACACAAACAAAGCCAACAGGCTGGTGTCTATTTCAGTGGTACGGTGCCTAAGATTCCAGCAGATCTAGGTTCTACCACCATCGTCATCACCGAAATGGAACAAAACAAACAATTCAATATCTTTAATTGGATCCAGGAACTTAAAAAAAAAAAAAAAAAAAATCACCTCATGATCTGACTGGTCCTCTAGGCATACAAAGGGTCATGTTTGCTCTACATGCTCTACAATACACATCTCCCAGCCAGCTGGTCAGAACCACCAGGCCGATGCTTACACCGGGAAAGCTTACATGCTTTCCCTCTGGAAAACAGAGCCGATGGCTCCTTGGGGAACTGGGTTCATCTATGCAGTCTGCCCTGCCTTCTTCAACCTCTGCTACAACTAAATGCAGCAAACAGAAGCAAGGGAGGTCTAAATTTTCAGACTAGACAACAGTAATTTTCCATGCACTATTATTAGTTTTGACAAGTTACTTTTTTAAAGTTTACTTTAAAGTAGTTCAGGTGTCTTCCAACAACAAGTCCAAAAGCATAAGTTTCAACTTTGCTGGATCCTGAGGTTCATATGATCAGTGTTATGGATCAGAGAAAAAAACAATTCCACCCCTTCCAAGGGTGTTCAATACAGTACCGGCTGTTCTTGGCCGGGGTTCACGGCGGTGTGAAAATGACTAAATACCAACCCATTCTCCCCACTGCAGGCATTTCAAGCCAGAAACCTATTGTTCTGCTATTGGTTTGACCACAACTTTATCCCAACAGCTGGAACCTATTCGTTTTTATTTTGGGAATAAACTGCCATGTAAAGGAAAAGAATAAAGTATTGGTTCCAGGCAACAGCAGTTCTAGCAAATCTAAGCCCTCTTGAGAAGGACAGGTATTTCTGAACTGCCAGCCTGTTTGAAAGATGGGCTCTTTGAAGTGGTGTCTGGGCTAGGGCTCTCAGACCACCACAGAACTTTGAGGGTTGGAAGACAGGAGCACCTTAAGTTATCAGAGGATATCCTAAACACCAGAGGCCAGGGACACTCTAAAAAATTACCCCACACTTCCTTTTCATGTCTTCCATCACTGGGGAGGTGTTGGTGTTTTCCGAAATAGCCTAACATTTCCAACACCTCTGTCACTTACGATGTACTCTATACTACCTCCAGTTGTGTTGAAAACAAAAACAAAAACAAAAAACCCCACTGAAACCACAGAACACCTAATTCATCCCCTTTCCATATGAAATCCTTTCATTGTTAGTCGCATGGAGCACAACTCCTCACGGTCACAGTGTGGCAGGCGCCTCTGGCAGCTGGACCCAGCAGGGTCTCATTTTTCTCTTCTGCTGTCACTCTCCCAAGTCTGTCTGGGAGTCCTGAAGATGTAACTTTCCCTGGTTCCAGGCCCTCCCAATGCCACGCTTTCCCACCTCCAGCAACACCTTCCTCCTCATTCACCAGGGCCGTCCGTCCGTCTGTCCTCCCTCTTTATTCTGGCACCCAGCACACTGGAGTCTGAAGTCAGCTGTCTGGAGGGGACTTGTGTACTACTGTCCTGAGTATGCTAAGGCTATGCTGAGGGCAGCTGAGTGCTCTGACTGAAGACATCTATTGCAGCATCATTACGTCTCTGAGATGGGGAAGGAAACATTCCTTCTAATATCAGCATGTTCCTGTGACAACAGTGCGACCATGGCCTGTTCCGTATCCTCAGCTCACCGAGTCCAGGACTGTGGCAGGAATACCTGCAGCTGCTGGGAAGTTAGAGCTCACACAGGCAGTGTGCCTGTCCAGTAAATGTTTGATGAAACTCATCATGTTCCTAAAAGTAAGATGGTGTGAAACCCCTAACTTCCTTAAGTTATTGTAGGTGACCGATGAAAGGTGAGAAATCATAAACCAAATGCATGAATTGTCTTTAATGATCGATTTTGCTTTAGAGAAAAATGATACCATAAAGCAATAAGGAATTTAGTTGAAATAAGCTAGACTTGCCCTTCTCTAAAGTCTCAGAAGGCTTTTTGGGAGTGATAAATTCTCAGTCTTACAGATTCACAGTCCTCGATTCAGACAGTTGTGCCACTGACCCCAACTCCTCAGTGGGCACTCAGCACCTCTCTGTGGGTGGGGGAGTATGTCTTCCTCAACAGTCTGCTACATGTATTAATTTGGTCCTTCATGTTTTAAAACTTGCACTTATCATTTTTCCTGGGTGTACCTTTTCCTTGTTGCCACATTTCATAGGACTTTGAAAGTCACCCGAAACATGGCTTTTGTGACATATTACTATTGCACCAGGTGGTGTCTGGATATGGCTCTCCTAGGAAGAAACCTGGTGATGAAGTCCAGAAGAATCTAGACTTTTTTGTGTTCTCCCCAGGCACACAGACATTGGAAGTCGTCTTACCTTTCAACCTTCCTGTTGCACTCTTCAGAAACACACTCCCATCCCGCACCAGCTTCTTCCGCTTCAGATCCTCCTTGGCAAACATCTGCCCACTTTTCATCCTCATGATCGACTTGCTATCGGTCTTGGTGTAAATCTCCCCGAGACGCACTTTCTTCTCATAACTTGCCACTTTGCTGTCCACGGCTCCAATCACATCCTTCACCAGGCTCAGGGACTGAGCTAGGTCTTCTTGCTCCACTTCATTGTCTTGGGAGAAAAGAACTACTTTTAATGGCCCTTTGCACACAAGAGCAGAAGGGAAGGAGTCTACATCGTCACATTCCCCCGCTGTTACACTTTCACACTGGAGTGAAAACCAAGTCACAAGCTTACCTTTACCACTGCCATAAGTTTAATTCCAAAAGAAGTCAGAAGTACTCAATGCTATGGATGATATGCAATTATATGCTCCAAAGCAAAAGGAACCGATGTTTTAGGGAGAGAGAGAGAGCAGCAGAGGCATGTAACAAGCTACTCAGTTATATCTTTACTGTTATGTTAAGTGCCCCATAACCTTTAATGGAACTGCCTAGGAGAAGCATCAGCTGAGAGAAACCACCACATACTAATTAAATGAGACAGTAACAATTTTAGCATTTAGGGGAAGAAACGGTGGGAATTGCTGACCAAATCCAATGTTATCAGAACTAGTTAGTGTTCAGGGCACATAATGTTTTAACAGAACCAATGCATGGTCATTCCTTGACATCGTCCATCTACCCCAATTGTAGTGATTTAATTGTTGTGGTATTCCAGGAATTGAATCCAGGGCCTTGTGCCTATCTGGGGAGTAATCTAGCACTGGGCTATACCTCCAGCCTGCATTTCCAGGAATTTAATCCAGGGCCTTGTGTATATCCAGGAAGCACTATAGCACTCAGCTGTGCCTCCAGCTTGCTTCTCAGGTTTTGCCTTGATACAGGCCTCACTGGATGCCCAGGTTGGACTTGAATCTGCTCTAGGTCCTAGCAGGCCTTAAATTTGCATCTCATCTGCCTTAGCCCCAAGTAGCTGAAGCCACACAACTGTACCACTGGGCCAGTTTCCTTTCTTTCAAGAAAAACATGTATTAGGTAGGTTAAATTTTATTTCCCTGTAATCCCAGCACTGGGAGGTTGAGCAGAAGGATTGTGAGTTTGAGACTAGACTGGGCTACACAGTGAAACATGGGCTCAAAAAACTAAAAACAGCAACTGATGGGAGATGTCATTCTGTATATGTTTCTCATACTGGTTAATAATAAAGCACTGTTGGCCAATAGGAAAGGAAGATAGGAGGGACTAGGAGACAAGGAGGAAATAGGAAGTAGGAAGGAGGAGTCAAGATGGAGAGTCTGGAGAAAGCAGTATGCCGCCGGCTCCCCGGTAAGAGAAGGCCATGTGAAAATACATAGATCAGCAGAAATGGGTTAATAATTAAGGCAGAGCTAGCCGATAAGAAACAAGTAACCGGGCCAACAGCATTGTATCAAATACAGAGTCTCTGAGTGTTATTTGGGGCTGATGCGCGCAGCAGGACAAGACCAAGCGGCGGGCGGAAAAACCCATACTCTTACAAATGGCGCCCAACGTGGCTAATAAGAACTTCCACTTAAAATTTAACAAAAGCTTAAAAAAGGGTTTTACAAACAAAAGAACAGAGACAAGCAAGGTTTCTTGGTAGCAGCATTTTCTCGGTTAAACTCTGCTTTGCGAGAGACAAGCAGATATTCGCACGACTCCTTTAAGGGAAGATTCCTGACTCAGCATAAGCGGGAAAAAAAATGCACAGCTTTTAAATAACTCTGCTAACAATTTATTGGTGTGTATGAGAGATGGCAATGGCAGTGACCACATCTCCAAGCCGGCAGCATGCTTTCTGGGTGGCAGCGCAGACCAAGGCGGTGAGCACAGCTTTCCGTGCTGGCGGTAAAAGTACCCGCCACCATCTTTGGTAAACAGCGGCTGACACAGCTATGACTTTCATTTTAGCAATGTTGTTGTTTACCAGATAAAAGACTTGTGGCCAGACGAAGATAAAGATTTACAGTAAAGACAGATTCATATTAAGAAGAACCTCTAAAGGTTTACAGTGTGTTTTAAAATATACGTAGACATGAAAAAAAATGGTTTTAAATAGACAAAGAGGAACTGGGTGTGGTGGCACACACCTTTAATCCCAGCACTCAGGAGACAGAGGCAAGCAGATCTCTGTGATTTGCAAAGTAAACCTGGTATGCAGAGTAAATTCCAGGACAGATAAGAGTTACACAGTGAAACCCTATGTCAAAAAATAAAAAAATAAAAGTAAAATAAACAGTAATAATAAAGCCATGTAAAGATGAAAAGCTCAGAGAGAATCTGGTTACTGTATGCTATTGTGTTGTCTCTATATTGTTTGAGTGCTGAAAAAATAACAACTGATAAAGGAAATGCTGCTGGATTAATTAAATTTATATATTTTAAAAATGCTTTGACTCAAAAATTTAAGTTCAAGGACAAGTTACTGGGGAAAAGGATTTCTATTTTTGTTTCCACAGAAAATGAAAAGCTGTGGATTCCTTCCAGACTAATGTGGTTTGATCAAGCCAGGCCCCCTGAAACAGTCGCTGATGATCCAACATTCAAAACAGCTTGAACAAGGCAGACTTGCAGACTACAGCCAGGATTTCTGCATCTTCTTAGGATCCCCATGACAGTGCCCCTATCAGCAGGAAGTAGTTTGGAAAGAACGACGCCCAAATTCCCAAATATTGTTTATAAATGTTTGGTTTTATTTAAATGGATTTGGTTATAAATGGGTAATGATCGCAGCCAATTATTTTTAAAGGTAAAAAGGGAATTATGGTATTGATATGATTACTTTGTTTTGGAATGGATTTTCATTTATTGATACAATTTAAGGTCAATTTTGTCATATGTATATTTCTCCTCTTGTTTGTATAGCTCATTTAGAAATATAATGTATAATGTAGTACAGATTATAGATAATTACCTATGATAGTCAAAGCTTAGAGTTTAGTTAGGGTTTTCAAGATACACAGAGATGTATTTAAGATAAATAGTTATTCTTCAAACCTTTCAAAGACCTACAGAATATGGCATTTAAAATGGTTTAGGGTTTTACTTGACAATGAGACATAATTGCTCCTGGTAACACCACCTGCGTCAAAAAAGGAAGATGGACATTAAAGAAACACGTTATGGAGTTTACTTCCAATATGGCAAGACTAGCCATTTGGACAAAATACTGCTCTTGTCTGGACTGTTTGACTTTGTGCTATATAAACTGGACATGCAGGGCCCACAGAAAAGTGACTGCTGATTCACGATGGACATTGCTACAGAGTTCCTGCTTCATGGAAGAGTCTGCGAGACAGTATGCAGGACACAGAGAAAAGTGACTGATAAACTGCCAATACAAGAAGACAGTTTAAAGTTTCCTGCATTGCTGAAGAGTCTGCCAGACACACTATGGCCTATGGGCTGAAGATGGAAGATTACAAAAGAACTTTGGGTGACCAGGCAGTGAGTTGTCTCTGTCATTTCTAGAGTTTATACTATCCTTCTGTGGTCTTTGAGGGACTTGAAGACAGAGAGTTATGGTTATAGTTTTCCTTAGTTAGGCTTACAGATAAGTTACATATAGGACTTTGGACTCACAAATATAGGATAGATGATAGAATAGTTTCTTTTAATCTTGCTAAATGTTAATGGACTAAATATTGTTAACTGTGATTCTTATTGGATAACTGTTATGTGATATATTTTGCTATGTTAAGGTTAAAACCCTTCTTTTCATTTAGTCAGAAAAGAGGAGATGATGGGAGATGTCATTCTGTATATGTTTCTCATACTGGTTAATAATAAAGCACTGTTGGCCAATAGGAAAGGAAGATAGGAGGGACTAGGAGACAAGGAGGAAATAGGAAGTAGGAAGGAGGAGTCAAGATGGAGAGTCTGGAGAAAGCAGTATGCCGCCGGCTCCCGGTAAGAGAAGGCCATGTGAAAATACATAGATCAGCAGAAATGGGTTAATAATTAAGGCAGAGCTAGCCGATAAGAAACAAGTAACCGGGCCAACAGCATTGTATCAAATACAGAGTCTCTGAGTGTTATTTGGGGCTGGCGCGGCAGCAGGACAAGACCAAGCGGCGGGCGGAAAAACCCATACTCTTACAAGCAACAAAATAAATAGTCATGAAGAGATGTTTACAAGATGAGATACATCTGTAATCTCAGCACTCTGGGGGAGGTGGAGGAAGAACTGCTGTGAATTTGAGGTCAACCTGGGCCAGAGTGAGAATCTATGCCCTAAAATAAGTCACTGAGCTAGGCATAGGCATTCTGGTAGGTCTGCTAGAGCATGGCAGAGCTCTGCTACTGTGGTTTCCAGGGCTATCTGGATCTGTGTTCACAGGCAGACTCACCTTTGGTACATTGCAGTATCCTCTGGAATAAAACTGGGTACTTGGTGATCCTCTGAGTTACAAGTAATATGCACTCAGGGATTCCGAGTCTTCTTACCACTGAACTGCTCATCTTCTTCTGCAAGGGAGTGAATTCACTGTTAGTCACTAAGTGAGGAAGGTGGCTCTAGCCAAAATGGGGGGCTTATGTTCCTGACCATGATCAGGAGGGACTGTTTCTGGTCAGTACCTTCACAAAGGCTTGGAAACGCTTATCCTTTGTATAGAGGTCTTTGAAGTAGTTGACAGACTGGTTGTGATGTCCACAGAACTTGCCATATGTCTTCTTCAAGCGCTCTGCATTCTCACCTGAAAACTGCCCAGTAAAGAGAATAGGAGTTACACAACTCAGGGTATAATTCTTTATAAAGTTTCCAGTCTTGTTGTAAAAACCAAGGGTGATTCCTAATAAACTCCCCGAAAAAGATTAAATAGTAGAACAGCCCTGGCAAACTGTTTGGCACTTTATCAAAAGGTTAGACACTGAGGTCTCAGAGGACCCAGTGATTTCTTATGTGGGTTTCTTCACTCACAATGGAGAGACAGAAGCAGAACCACTACCACAAACTAAGTGTCCTACAAGGTTGAGTCCAATAGCATCATACAGAGAACACATGAGCACCATGGGACTAGAGTTTCAATCTCAGCATCAGCATCAAAGACTTTAAGACTATAAGTCAAGACGTAGTATCTATATAGGTCCTGAAAAGGAGGGGTGGGGGAGAGAGCAAGAAAGCAAGTGTGTGTGTGTGAGTGTGTGTGTGAAGGATGGATATACATACATACATACATATATATATATATATATATGTATATATATATATATATATAGAGAGAGAGAGAGAGAGAGAGAGAGAGAGAGAGAATGTTTGAAGGAGAGATGCTTGGGGAAGATGGTTCTTCACTTGTAGGACCTCACATTAGGTTCATTTTATAGAACTATTCAATCTGCACTTGCCAAATGCAAGTATCTCACATGGAATATCCATTTATTTGCATCATGTCTGCTTTTCACAGATTTCCTTAAGGCAGAAAGCTATGTAAATGTAATATTCAGCTGTGCAGTTTACCCCTGGCATTTAATAGATAGCAAATCCTTTTAAAATGAGCAGATACACTGATAAATTATCAAGCAAGGGATGTGGGCTCAAGGATACTAGGGAAGGACAAGATCTCAGCCAAGCCTGTAATCCCAGTTCCTTGGGAGGTTGAAACAGCCTTAGAATAAATGCAAAAACAAGCAGGGGATGTAGCTCAGTGGTAAGGTGCTGACCTGCCACATATGAAAATCCCTTGGTTCAATCCTGAGTACTACCCCCAGCTCCAACCCAATTCTCATTCAACCATTCCAGCAATTAAGTCTCTGCCTCTACACAGAAGCAGGGATCTGATGAGGAAGAAAGCTCTAGTCACATGTGTGTGATATTCTTGTCTGTTAATGTTTTACTAGCAACGTTTCCTTTTTCAAAAACATTTAAAAACAAACATCAAAAGCTGCTCATGACATACATCTAAAAATATAAAAATACTTTTCTAAGTTTCTTCGGAATGGGAATGAAATAAAATCATGTCAGAAAAAGGTAACACATAAAGTGTTTCACAGACAGCCTACTGGACAACTGCCTGAGCTTTAGCTGGTCTTTCAGGTAGATGGGATCCTTTTCAGATGGGCTATAGGGAAAGCTGAAGGCTCTGACAAATGTCCTTTTACTTCTTAAACAGTACTGTTTGATGATTGTGTGGATTTAGAGGAAGAAAAACCTTTTCTATATACTTTATTATACACATAGCTAACTTTCTAAATAAAAAAAAAAAAAGGCAGAGAAACCTTTCTGTCATTATTTTACAGAAAAGGAAATCAAGAGTTAGACTGCCTCAATTTGTTAAGGCTCCAAAGACAAACCGTAAAGCTGAGATATACAAGCAGGGGTCCAGAATCACAAAGCTTCTCTGCTACTCCAAAGTATAAGAAGACCCACGGCCTTCCCGATGCTCACCTGATTGACAAGCACATCCCCTATCCTCTTGACAAGAAAGTTCTTTTCACTTTTATCCACCAGAGACTCCTTCTTCCGCTCTAGGATTCTCTGAAAGAACTGGCTATGGATACTGATCAGTTCATCCAAACAAGGGAACAGCTTTTCTACCATCTGCTGCTCAAATAGCAGGTCTGTCATCATCCCTCGGCTGTACACGTCACTCATGATCTTGAGTGTGCGGATGTGATGTAACTCTGTCTGCATCAACTCTGGAGAAGAGAGATCAAGGGTCTTTCAGAGATCACAGCTAAGCCTGTAAGGTTAGCTCAGAGTTCAGCTGAGACTTTAAAACCAAGCAAATAGCTGTCATTCCCTAAGTAGTCTCATCTTACTTTGTTTTTCCCTGACCTAACATCATTTTTCTAATGATAGGTAGACTGAATTCAGACAGTCTTAAATGGGTTTCAGAGAAATCTTCATTAGATTCAGTCCCTTCCATTTACTGTGTTTCTGGTATTTTGCCTTTCTAGTGTAGCTCAAGAACTAAAATGCATTTTTAGAAGACATCTCTTTTATAGACTGTTTTATAAGTACATTTGCAAATGTAAACACACTGTTAAATGCAATAAAAACTGAACAGAATGGAACACTATAGGGCAAAACGAACAAAAGGACACAAGCAATATCATGTCTCCATACCTCAGTGGTTTTAATGGAAACCTTTATGATGCTACATATTCAAAAATTAATTTTCCACAGTCCAACGATCACCCACTTAAACATGCTGGACAGGGCAACTCCTTTTCAAGTCCCCTCCATGAGAGGTAGGACAGTATCTCTACTTCTCAACAACTGTCACTTGCGTGCAAGTGTAGATGGTGTGGACAAAAATAAGCAAAATAATCGAAGCATCTCACCATAAATCACTTCCTGCCGCTTGACCACATCTTTCTTCTGCTGTTTAAGGAACTTGCTGTCTACTGTTCGGCTCCAGGACTCTGCTTCTAGCTGTTTAGAGTCACTTTCAAAGTCTCCCATCAGCTGTCCTTCATTCATGTCTGTACCTACTCCTTAACATATTAAAAAAAAAAAAAAAAAAAAAAAAAAAAACAACCTCAGGATCTTCCTCCAGGTGAAAAGAGTTTGTAAGACAAATCCTCTGTCTTAGTGTAGAGGATACTCAAGGAGATCATACCAGATACTAGGCAGAATCATGGTCAAGTTTAGGAATGAAACATTCTATATTCAAGTCTGGTTTGGAATAAGCATACATACATACATACATCTAACAAGATTGAAACAATTCCCATGTGACTCTGGAGCCTGAAACATCCTGCTGTCTTTACATGCTGCACATGCCTATCTGAGTAGGCTTACAATTACAGACACAGAACTGAATGTGTACAAAGTCTAGAGGAAGAAAAGCATTCATACTTGAGTATGCCTATGTTAAAAAAAAAAAATCAATGTTTCCTTTAATGGAAAGCCAACACCTGGATAGATGCGATGGCCAATGCTCGGTACTGCAGGAGATACTTTACAGGCAATTTAGAGACTCTCTCCAGGGAGGAGGGAAAAAGCAGGCCCTGCTATTTGCTAATAGTGTGATAGCAGATGTACTAGATCTTGACAGGGGTTTAGTAATACATGCCAGAGTTTCTTCTTACCCTCATCAGTAAGTGATTCTGTTGATTCATTGACCTTGCAGATTTTATTCAGTGAGTCTGTTGAATGAGACAGAAATTTCCAGGTGTTTGACATGTTCTCATCATTGCCAACTCTAGAGACAAAAAGAAGGACACACTGTCAAACACTTCTAACCATGTCATCCTCATCATCCAACTGTATGCCATACCATCATTTTATACACCCACTTCTCTTTTTTTGTCAATAAAGTGATTATTATGTTCTTGTCACCCACATGTCAACTGTGGACTCTTTAAACCCACTTACCCAGTGATGTTCTGTATGGAAACACTTTTAGAGAGGGAGACACTCTGCTGGGACCGTCTGTTAGTAAACACTGGTACAGCAGTGGCCTCATCGGCCAAGAGAACTGCAGACCTAGGGCGCTCCTTGGGTTGTGAAGCTGCAAGGAAGAGAGGACATGAACTGAAGCACCATCATCTTTCCAGACCCCTAGTACCTACTTACTCAAGGCACTACAAGGACACAAAATGCTTTCAATAATCAGCTCTTTAAAAAAAGAAAAAACTTAAGACGGGGGTCTTTCTTCATATCCTTGGCTATTCTTGAACTCAGAGATCCACCCAAGTGCTGGGATTAAAAGGCATGTGCCACCACAGCAGTTGAAGCTCTGGAAATGTAAATCAGGTCCTCTGGAAGAGCAACAAGTGCTTCTGGCCATGGAGTCAACTCTCCAGCCCCTGCCCATTATTTGAATGCATGTATTTTGATCAATTTCTTAAATTTATGGATGGAGAAAAACTAGTAACTGTTTAAATACCTGGTTATTATGGAGTATTTTTCCTTAATATGATCAAAGAGGAAACTGGAGCTCTAAGTGGTCACACTGACACATGAACACTAAATTATTTTTCCTTAGTAAGCTCCTGCCACAGATGTAAATTTTTCTATCTGTCTATCCCCAGGAGGGCTAAGAGCTAAGAGAAATAAGATATGGGGGTTGGTATAATTTTATAATATTACAGGATACCTTTAGAAAATAGTAACACAATAATTGATATCTAATTTAAATTCTAGTTAGATAATAGAACAGCAGGGAGGGTGTGCTAAGACATGACCAGGGCCTTGAAGCAGGAAGCACAAAGGAGTATATTGTGGGCTCCTTGGAGAATATGCTAAAGGTTACCAGTGCACAGCATATTCTAAGTGTTTTAGAAAGGTGATTAGTTAGCAGATAAAATGTTAGAGCGGAAGAAACAGTAGTTCTTAGACTATGTGAGGACGCAGACAGGGGCATGGGTGTGTGTGTGTGTGTGTAAGTGTGTATGTGTGCATCATTGAGGAGAACCAGAATATTATGCAGAGCCCTAAATGTTCTAAAGAACTACTTGTACCTAAAAGGATGCAGAAGACACAAACACCATGAGACTGGAATCCACAACTGTACTCTTGTTTGTGTAAGTGCGCTTGCCCATGACAGTTCATGTTAGGATGGAATGTTTTCCTCAATAGCTTCTAAAACCTAAAACCTTTTTTTTTTTTTTTTTTTTTTTTTTTTTTTTGAAAGAGGGTCTGTCACTGAACCTGTAGCCCAGCATTTTGGCTAGACTGGATGTCCAGCAAGCTCCAGTTATCTGCCCATCTCTGTTCCCCATACCTACTGTTGCATACATATCCAAACCCAAACTTGGGTCATCATGCTTGTCCAACAAGCATTTTACACACTAAACCATTTTCCGATCCAGAATTTGTACTCTTAATCACTATAACATTGACATTCCATCTTATCCTAGTTAGAATGACTATTCTCAAGAGAATAAAATCTACAAAGGATGGTGAAGAAGCAAATGAAAAAAATTATATCATATTGCCGGTAGGAATAACTTAGGCCAGCCATCATGGAAATCAGTATGAAGTCTCTACAGATTAAAAGTAGAATACCCATAGGATCCAGCCATACCACTGATGGATGTATACCCAAAGGAATCAGAGGAAGGCTACTACAGGGCTGCCTATACATCACTGTTTACTGCTGCACTAGTCACAATAGTCAAGTTATGGAATCAGCCAAAAATAACTATAAGTGGATGGATGGAAAAAGAAAATATGATATACTGGAGTTTTATGCAGCCAAAACCAAGAATGAAATTATATTATTTGAAGGAAAATGTTTTAGTAAGACAATACAAAATAAGGCTTATCTGTTTTCACATATGAAATTAAAAAGTGGCAGGGACTTGAAGGCAAAATGGGGTACTACTACAGATGGATAGGGTGAAAACAAGAAGGTGGAGATAAGAAAAGCTAATGGAGGCTGATTTTACAGTACATTAAATAATGGAAGTCTCATAACAAAATCCAGTACTCTACAAATTACTATCAATATAAGTAAGAAAGTTATCTCTGAGGGTCAGAGGCAATCCACACAAAGGACCTTGCTTGTAAAAGATATTTTATCTGATGGGAAAGAAAATAGACTTCTGAAACAGGTGGTAACTTCACAGAAAAGAGTTTTAAGATTAAAACTGTTCAAGGAAGTGGGATGATAGATTGAAGTGGGTGTCAGTCTAGTGGCTGCCTCCATACAAGGATGGATGAGGACCAGACATGGGATGTGTGTAGAGAATTCATTCTCTGTGGTATGCAGATTGGTGCAGCATTTTCAAGTGCTTAGGAACTACATAAGACAGATAAGGCATAAGTAGAGCTTCCAGGCTTGAGTGGGCATCAAAATCAGTGTCTATTGAAACCTAGACCACAAAGCTCTACCATAGTCTCTGACTCACAGGTCTAGGTGGGGGTCTCAGAATCTGCACGTTATTGATTCAACTACATGCTGAAATCACAGCACTTCCATGGAGCCAACTCTGAGGATAATTACCACAGTGTTATTTATGGTAGCAGTTGGAAATGATTAAAACACAACATATGCTCTGATACAACAGCTAGAGTAACTCTAAAAATGGACAGAGATGGTGCTGAAGAGGAGACTGAGCGGCACGGGAGTAACGTGCTCACACACATGGGCTTTTAGTTCCCCTTTCCACTAATGTACACACTAAGACAGACATCGTCAAGAAGGTTTTGACGGTGCAATGCTAAGTTACTGGTCAATGAATGTGGCAGAACAAAGTAGTGACCTAATATACTACAAAATAGGTACAGTATCTTTCCAGGTAGCTTAGGCTAGCCTCAACAAGCAAGCTTCACAAAAAGATTAAGTCTGGAACAAAGAGTCTGAGTGCACTTCTGAGAGGTGTGCTGGGCTACTTACACTTGTTTCTCATGATGACTGTAGGCAGCGATGATGTATCATGTGCCTGGAGGCTCCCTTTTGGCTGCTAAAGAGAAAAGAAGGTACATACATGAAGACTGCACTGGCAACTCATCCTCCATCAGATCTCTAGCAGAGTAAAAAAAGAACAATATGTTGGGCCATGGCCATGCCCACCCAACACCCCCTTTGCCATCCTTTGGGCTCACCAAACACTGTAAATGTCTGGTTATGTCCCCACCCCCATCCCAGGAATGTTTTTTTGTCATCTATGTAGGCATGGCATTCTTCCATTTCCAGATGACCCAAGTACTCTCTCTTTGCTATAGCCACTAATGCTTTTCCTGACCTGTAGAAATTGGCTGTCCACATCCAAAAGAGAATCATCTGTGCCTTGTTCATTCTATTTCTTTGGTGACTAGCATTTGTGAACTGTTACATTCTTAGATAGAATGCTAATTTTTATTAAGTTTTGTGAGGTATACACACACACACACACACACAGTTTGAGAAATCACAAACTGAAACCTTTACTCTGAAACACATCACTAGGAGGAAATAGATCACTTCTAATTTAAAATGAATTCTTCCATAGATATTATAACCATATACAAGAGAGATGTTATTCTCTGTATCATCACTGTTCTACAGAACCCAATGCACTCAGTCTTATCAGAGACCATGAACTTTATTGACCGAGTGATCCGACAGATGGTAAATGGCAGAAGCAGGAGAGGAGATGAAAGCACAAGTGAACATTTGGGATGCTTTTTCCTTCCACCAGTATCCAGTGAGCCCCCACTGACTACTCTCTGACATACAATCTTTCAAATTTTAAGAATCTATCATATACCTGACCCCATCCCAGGTACTCAATCAAAGATTCCTGCCTTCCTGCTTATGTTCTAGTGGGAGTAAGGTACAGATGAAGGGGGGGGGAGAGTAAATCATCTAAGAAGATTCATAACACTATGAAAAAATGGAAAAAGAGTATGATGAGGGGAACTGGGACTGCTGGGTAACAGGTAACACCAGTGAGCTGAGAGGATTGTAGGAGCTTCCAATTTTGGGGGAGAAAATAAAAACCAAAGTTGGTATAAAATGTAATTTCTAAGTCTTTGCACAAACTAAGAATTTAAAGTGTGGCATGAGTCAAAATATACATCACTGAGCTCAGAAAATTCAGACACAGAAGTTAGCCACCTTCCTTAAGGCCCAGAATGAGGTCTGAGGGTCATTTGGGTATTCCTTGGAAAAGCAAACTCTTCAGTCCACTCCAGAACTGGGAATCCTTTTGGGGGGATTATAGCAGCAAATTTTTTTGAGTAAGATCTTGAGATGATTTTGATACACACTCAAGACTGAGACCACTGCACTAGGTAATGTGATTACTGATGAACATCTGTGTGGACACATCTGGAAATTCTCTAAGGAAAAACATTCTATGTATGACTCTAATACAACACTATCAGTCACATAGGCTACCTAAAAATACAGTTCCAAATTTGTATGGCTCCAATATTGGTACTTCCTGTTCTTGTATTATGTCATCCCTGCTATCCATATGTACCTTTGGAGAAAAGACCATGTAGGTTGGTCCTGAATGTAGTAGACCCCTGTACCTGCCCATCACATATCAAAGGCCTCTGATTTCCACTGGTTGCCCTCATGCTCCTAGATGGCCAAGCCAGCCATTTCAATCACAGAGTGTATTTGCAGAGCTATTTAAGACAATCGTTTAAACAGAAACACAGAGAAATGTTTAATATATGGAAATTCTAAAAAACATTCCATTTTCTTTAAAAATATTTTTGAGACAGGTTTTCACTCTGGTACAATGGCTAATATCAAACCAAGGAAAACATCCTGCATCAGCCTCCCAACTGCTGGGATCACAAGTGTGAGTCTCCAGCTCAACACTTCTTTTATTCAAAGTCTCAAATTCTTGTGTTGTTAGTCAAGAAAGGGGCTGAACAATTATCTTTAGATTAATTTGGTCTCAAAATTGGCACCAAATGATTAAAGCAAGAAAGCAAACAAATCTACCACAATCTAAATTCTAACAGGAGATGGGGGGGGGGAGGGGGGGAGGATATTTTACTATTTTAAACCACTGGATTTCACACATTCTAATAGCTAGAAATAGCTTACCTTCATTTTGACCTTTGCACAGGAGGCTAGATTTTCTCTGCAGCCTTTGTGGACAAAAGCACTACAACCTGGAAAGGAAGCATAAGGCAAGGTCATAACAAGAAAGCCAGCAGGCCATGGACTCTGACACTCCACCACTGCAACACGGAGCTGACAGACTTTTATTCACACAGGAAAAAAAAAATTATCATTAACTAACAGTACATTTTACAGGTATTTACTAGGAAGCAGGTGTATTTCTGACTAACCAAAAGAAATCAGGAATGTCTCAGGCAGGAAGCTGGGGAGGCTATGAAAACTAAGAGTTTAAATGTCTGCCATCAAGATGTTATATCTATAGGGCCAGAGAACCCTAAGATGAAACTGACATACAAGTCTTCTCTATGGAGGAGGTACTAGAATGTGCCATACAATCATTCAAAGAAGCAAAGTATCCAACAGTTCTACCAAGCTATGACACCTACGGACCACAACAGCCAGTATAGTGTGATAACCTCAACAGTGCAATAGTGACACGCATACAATATTTACCAAAAGTTCACTAAATGGACTTAACCACTCAACAAGAGGGAAACAGCCAGCTACACATGCTGAAATCATGGATCTAGGGGGAGAAATCTACAACCACCCCACTTTACTAAAATCAGAATAATCCTATGTTCTAAATATCTGTCCTTAGACCCATAGATAAGTGTAGTACCAAGTGTAGTACCAACCCCTCATCAAGAAAACTCTTCTTTGCAAGAGACAAAGGCCATTATAGAAAATTATAACCAACCAAAATGCAGAGTTGTGGAGCCTCTTCCTACAAAACAACTATCAATCTACAGAACAACTCCCACACTTAAGGCTCAGGAACACTGACAAAGATGGGGTGCAATGACTCTAAGAGCCAGAAGATGAAGGAATCTATTGTGAGATTAAGTCTCCTAGGATGTCAGAAGATACACACTTTTATAAAGCCTCACCAACATGACTGTCTAGACATGAGCTGAACAAGGACACTAACAGACAAGCTAATGTGGACAGGGAAAGACTATGGAGGATTCAACCCTACACAATGGACTACAGACAAGTACTGAATGCTGAGTTTGGATAGAATGCCAAGGGGAAGAACACACTGATTGGTTATCCAATACCAAATGATCAACCATGAAAACATACACACAAGTAACATTACACAGACCATGCAGGTTGTAGTTATGTATTTAGGAGCATACACATACAAACAGAGAAATACACATATATTTAAGAACAATTACTGTAAAAAGAGGCCATGAATTTGAAAATATAACAGGAGGTTGGAAAGGGAAGGAAGAAATGACAATTATAATCTCAAAAATAAAGGAAATAATGAAAGATGTTATGCCTAAATTATAAGAAAATATATGAAACTGCTAAAAGGTTCTGTGAAAATTTCAGGCCAAGGATCTGAAGATCTATGCTTTTTCTTTTCTTTTTTTAATGTTTTATTTATTTATTTTTATTTTATGTACACATGTCTGTGGGAGGGTGTCGGATCCCCTGGAGCTAGAGTTATAGACAGTTGTGAGATGCCATACGGATGCTGGGAATTGAACCTGGGTCCTTTGAAAGAACAGTCAGTGCTCTTAACCACCAAGCCATCTCTCTAGTCTTCAATTCTTGAGATCTCAAATACCCTAAGCCTTTTGTACCTGGCTCCCCAAGCCAGAAGATGTAACTACAACTCTCTCAAGAGCACCCCTGGGAACCCTGACTCAAGAGAATGTGGGAGATTTCCTGAGACAAAACAGATTCAAACTTACCAATGACACATTTTATCTTAAAGTATTTTTAATTTTCCATTCCCGTGGCCTATAAGGGCCACTGATGTAAAAACCACACACTCTGTGCCTCAAAAAGGTCATCAGCTCTTCCTGCTGCGATGAAGTCATAAAAACAGACTGTGCCAAGAGGCTAGAGGCAAAGCACAAACAAGCAAAAGATCTGTCTTTGGGGACAGCTGAAGAGGCGTGTGTCTCCTGGGAAAGGCTCACTCAGGAAACTAGTGACAGACAGGATTTCACTAGGTATGCTTGCTTCAGAGAGTACTACCACAGCCAGGCCTTGTCCTAGCCCACAAGGTCAAGATGCTTTTGGACTTGGAAGCTTGAACTTATGTATGGACTACAGGGCAAGAGGAACTTATGAAAGAGACTGCTAAGAACCCAGATCCCAAAGGCCTTCTCCATTCCTTCTACAGTAGTTGCTCTTGGTTCATTGGGCCCTTCCTGAACACTACCAGACACACTTTGCTGGGATATCGTCAGGCTTTTCTTCTGCACTGAGGATCTTTAGTTCTAGTGCAGTATCTGGATCATGATATGTAATTGAATATCTATGTGTAAAACTCAGGCCATTTTTGTGAACCAAGTGTCCAGAAACAACTTCCATTACTGCATTTGAAACTCACTGTCAACTTAATAATATGTAAAAGACAGCGGGACACATAGCAGGACACATAACACATTTAATTCAGGTCCTAATTCTGATTACTTTTATGAGCCCCAAATAAGTTCCTTCTCCGCAAGCCTTGGCCTACAAAACTTTTAAAAAAGAACCATATTCCCCACTTTAAGTACTGTGAAGCTATGTCAAGGGAAACTCATCATCTAAAACTGATACATTGACTTTGGAGAGTTATTTTCCAAAATCTAACAAAGTTCAGTGTGTGCCAACTTTATGACTTGGCACCGAGTCTAGTGCCATACACAAGGACTCAAGAATGCCCGCATGGCACAGAGACAAAGTGAAGGTGATCCCATATCCTAAGCAGCAGAGCAGCTTCAAGTGTGTAAGAGAGTCTACAGATAAGTGCCAGTATCTACATCTATGTAGCCAGTATTTCAACTCTCTAAAATAGAACATTGGGGAGAATAATGAAAACTGCAAAATAAGATGCATAGCAACAGTAAATCAACTGTTAAAATTAAATTTTGTTCGTATGAGATAGAATTATAATCCACCAGTTACAGTAAGTGCTTACTTGGAGGAAAGAATGAAGACTGGCACAGGGAAACAAATTCAATGTTGACTGTGAAGGTTTTTTTCTTAGAAAATGAAGGATGAAGTACTGTGTCAATATACTGCCCATCCTCCTCCTTCCTTCCTTCCTCTTCTGTGGTGATATGGGTCAAACCTAGGGCCGCATATAGTCTAGGCAAGCACTCTACCACTGAGCTATACTTTTCCATTTTGAGTTGGGGTTCAACAGGTTATTACATTGTCCATGTATAATATCTGTATTAATAGCATTTAAATAAAAAAAACAAGTGTATCACACTTTATTACCCTCAAAAGCTCCGATTCCCTTATTCTTTAACAATAATTTACCACATTTGTGATACATTACGTTGAAACACTAGTTTCAGCATCACAGTTCTAACAGGCATCTTTTCTCTTGTTTTACTCTAGCTCTGTAATATAAAAGGTGATAGGTTTGTTTGAGAACTTGCCACTATTTCTGATCTGTAAAAGGTCCAGACAGAAGTCACTTCCAAGCTGGGCCCCTCCTGCTCCTTTCCTCCTAGTCTCAACATTCCTCAAGAGGCTAAGCAGTGCAGTTTTACGGGGGTGGGGTGGGGGAGGTACTGTAACTTTTGAACAATTCAGCAGTTCTCATGCTCTTGGGTCACTGTTTGATATGTAAAAACAACTCTACTTCGTGAGTCATGGAAGGAGAAATGGCATCCTGAATGTGCACCCAGTAGAACTTTTCACAGAAATAATGCTTTAGTTGATTGCCTCTGAAGCCCACAACTTAGCTGAATTTTTAATATGCCCAGTATTACAGCCACGATTCTCAGTGATAAACAGTTTATATGGCCCGCCTGTTTACCACACTCAAGTACCTACTTGAAAAACACTAAACTCGTCAGCAAGTGGTCCTGGACTCAATCCGTAGGATGGTTTTAGTGATTAAGAAACTGTTAGCCCCAGTGACATCAGCCAAAGTCACGGGATTTAAAACAGTATCATCTGTTTTAGAACAATTGTCCAAAACACAATACTTGAAGACAAGTCTAATAGATTTTTTTTTTTAAAGCACATTGCCATAAAACCATACGGTGTTGTTAGGAAGACCAGGGAACATTTATCTGGGCTGTTTTGGGAAGCTGGAACCCACACTTGGCTGTAGACTGTCCTCTGCCTATGCTTTTCTGTCTCAATAGTTGTGTTTAAATCTATGTTATCCCCCCCCCTTTTTTTTTTAAATAAACTTGTTAAATGCTCATAAAAAAAGAAAACCTGATTTGGCTTTTGGCCTTCTTTGGATTTAAAACATTTCCTAAGAGCAGTAAGTGGCATTTTCAAAATTCTTCACAAAAAAAAAAAAAAAAAAAAAAAAAAAAAGAGTAACCAAGTACAGTGCTTTATAGGCTTAGAGCTGACCCTTACTCACATTTCTTTGAAATAAGTCAATAGCTCAGCCAGAATCCCTCCCTCCCTCTACAAGGAGGCAAACTTATATGCCTGAGAGTGATCATTTATTTGTTGCTTTTCTATGCTTGAGAAAACTTTGGTGAAATGTTATATACTGTGCACTTTTTCCCCCCCAGCAGAAAAGCTGTCCTATGCAGCCAGACTTTTGAAGAAAGGAATATTCAAGTACTTTAGTGCACTGTTCTGTCTACTAGAAGCAAAAATCTATATAGGAAAAAAAATTGATTCTTTTTAAGGACACACGGAAGAATGGCCTTTAAGAACAAATAGAAACATTTTCCTCCTATGGAAAAATGGAAAACGAGAGAGAGAGAGAGAGAGAGAGAGAGAGAGAGAGAGAGAGAGAGAGAGAGAACTAGAAACAAAGCCAAACCAACCAACCACACAAAATCCAACCAGCCCATGGAAGGAGCAGAAACTCATGAAACACATGCTCCAGAACTCTTTCTGCAACGTCTTGTTTAAAATCACTAGGGACTTCCAGGCGCTGTCTTGTCTGGACTGATAGTGCTTGTATGTGAAAAGCATGTGAGCAGTTCTCAGTAGCCAGTGTTAATAACCATAGTGCTGATGCTCAGAAGGCGAGGAAAGCCACAGAGAAAGGCTAAGCCATTCTGACTAACTGCTCCTAACATCAGTTTTCATAAGAACACTGGCAAACAAAAATGAAACCAAGTGTTCTTGTTGATTAAGAATGGACTTTATTGAGTAAGCTCCTTATTTACCATTTCTTCTAAGTTACAAGTATCTTTTCTTCAGGCAATTCATTTGTGTTTACTATCTTACAGAAGCAACAAACTGATTCTAAATTATAGAAACTATCCAGTCCCCGAGCTGCTGCTTCTGAGGAAATACAAACAACAACAACAACAACAAAACCAACCATCACTGAATAAGAATTCACATTCCCTACTTAGGTTCCAGTGGGTCAGTTGTTTACTGTTTTAGTCAACAGAAATAACCCATCACAAAAGTACTCAGAAGATGCTCACACAACAGAACACAAACCAACAATAATCTCGGTGTCATTTCACAACTGTTAAAAGCAAACAAAATAAAACCACTGGCAAGGTTCAAAACTGTGTATATACCAAATTATTGATTCTGAAGGACTCCTCTAAGCTTTTCACAAAATAAATGACTTGTGGCAGCCAGAACGAACAGTTTTATTATTCAAAGATAGTTTTACATGCTTTAGAATGAAGAATTGAAAAGATATATTTCCCCCATTAATCCTAAACCAGGAGTACAGTTTGAACTAAGGGGGAGAAAATCCTCCTAAGTTTCTGCTAAATTCATTTACTTTGAAATATTCCTGACCATAGGTTTAAGCTTTTCTCTTAAATCTAGGAGTAGACTGCCTGAAGCACACAGATGTTCTACTGCTCACTATTTCTCGTGGCTATGGTCATTAACGCTTCCGTGTTATTCCACACCAGATTTCACTTAGTCTGACAGATTGGTCTGGGTGTAATCCCATGGTCTCAATGATGTTGACTTCACTGAAAGTCTATCCTACCAATCTCCTGGTATTTGGGATACATGAATATGACAGATGACAGGAGTAAGTCATTACAGATCATAATATATCTCCATTATGTCCTACAGTGACTTCTAAATCACAAGTCAAAGCCTGATAGAACAGCTGTCTAAGAATATGAAGCTCCACTCAGTGGTCAGCAAAACAGCTTTTTATTAAACAAAAACTGCTCCCCCCCCCATAAAAGCGCAGTACTTTCCTAGGAGGTAGATGACTAACCACAGAGATGCCATATTTCCTGCAAATCCTGGGAAGATCTGAACTTGAGTTGGGGTATGTGTGTGTGTGAAGGGAAAAGACAAAAGATTCCTGGATTACTCATATTTCCTGTTTCCTGCCAAGATAACAGATGGGGCTTCATACATACAAATACGAATTGAAGGCCCTGCCCTTCGGGAAGCCAGGTGAATCAGCTGATTGCCTTCATTCTTTTGGAAAGGTGACTATATACTATTCTGTTGCTTTTAAAACTCTAGTCCTCATGGTCTTTTCCCTACAGAAGGAAGCTGCATGTGGTTATACACAAATCTTACCACTGCTCTCAAATGACTGAACTCTTCCATCACTGCTTCTAGAGCAGGGTGGTAGCCGTAGCTAATTCACTGAACTCCTAAGTTTCTAATGTGGAGTGATTGCAGACTGAAAATGTACTTCTGAGCCTTGGATACTTATTGGGGTAAAATCCTTGAGTTTCTCTGTTATGTTCTTTCTGATGTTCTGTCTGTGATGTGAGATGGGTCAATGACAAGAAGACTGTTGGAAGCTGGCAAGGACACTTGAGTCTGTCCAGAAAGCCCAAATGCAGATTATTCCAGTGTCTGTCATTCCGGTCTGAGCTATTTGCTTCAACTGACCATCTATGTTTAAACATGGAAAATGAGGATTAAATCCTCAGAAGGAAGGTGAGTCATTTTGTGTGTGTGTGTCACTTTTACATGATAGTTTAAACAATGTACTTTCTTTTTCTTTTTTTGTTTTAAAGATTTATTTATTTATTATGTATAGTGTTCTGTCTGCATGTATTCCTGCAGGCCAGAAAAGGGTACACTAGATCTCACTCATGACAGATGGTTGTGAGCCATCATGTGGTTGCTGGGAATTGAACTCAGAACCTCTGGAAGAGCAGTCAGTGCTCTTAACCCCTGAGCCATCTCTCCAGCCCCCACAATGTACTTTCTAAGAAAAAACAACTAATCCTGTTACAGAATTTTGAGATCCATTTAAATTATATATACATTTATACATTTAAAATATCTGTGGAATTGTCTACATGTTATTGTGTGTGTGTGTGTGTGTGTGAGAGAGAGAGAGAGAGAGAGAGAGAGAGAGAGAGAGAGAGAGAGAGAGAGAGAGAGAGAGAGAGAGAGAGAGAGAGTCTGCCTCACATTTCCCTCTTTCCGGTTCCATCCAAACCTGAAGTCATGCCCAGAGGGATGTGGCCACTAACACAAATTCACTGGCAAGACTAGATGCCACTACACTCTGGCTATCCTGGAACTAGCTATGAAACCAGGCTGACCAAAAACTCACAGAGATCTGCCTGCCTCTGCCTCTTTACTGTCAACTTGATTGGACAGAGAAAGGACACACTGAGTGTCTCTATATGGACATTTCCACATTACTAAGCAGGGGAGGCCTCCGATAAATGTGAATGGTACCATCCCATAGGCTGGGGACTCAGGTAAATCGAAAAGGGAAAAAGCTAGAAAGTGTAGGCATTGTTTTCCTGTTTCCTTGGCACTATGACATGACCAGCTCTACTTTGACACACCCTTCCTGAGAAGGTGGACTGGAACTATCAGTCAAAATAAATTATCACTACCTTTTAGTTGTCTTCCTCAAGTATTTGTCAGGAGAAGAAAGTCAAAAGTAATTAGCTGTAGCTAATCTGACCATGAAGGAGCTTTTGCGAATTGGCACTTGAGCATTTCAAAAGTTCTGGAGATGCCCTATAGAGTTCTCAGATACATGAGCATAATTTAGTGAGTGATTCTGTTGTGAGTGCAAATGCCCAGAATGTTATCAGGAAAAGGGACAGGAAGAACGTTGGTGAGGTTTCTGAAGGGGAATGAAGACAGCTCTGTAAACTGGACTAATGCCATTCATTTTAAGCTGTGGCCAAGAACTTGTCTGCATTTTGAGCAAGCCCTGAGACTAAGGAGGTTGAACTTGAAAGTGATGGGTTAAAAATTTTAGTGGAGGAAATTTTGCAAAGGCTCAGCATTCAGGCTGTGGAATGAGCTTTACTGGCTGCTTACAGCAGCACAGAAGTTTAGAAGTATAAGCAAAGTTGGGGCCAGGGAAAAAGGAGCTTCTTAGAGCCACTAAGAAGCCAAGGATATTGAAGGAATAGGAAAGATATCCTGAGGACGTCTCAAAACTGGCTGGACGCCATTCATTCCAAGCTCTAGGGTGTAGAGGTTTTAATTCATTTGAAAACACTGTTTTGAGAAGTCCAGGGCTACCTGTTAGGTAGAGAACTGCTTGTATGGTTGATATTAGGGAAACATGTCACAGGAAAGGATTGGACCAAAGCAATCAGGATCACACTCAACAAAGTCAATATTAAATCCTTTAACTATATTTCAAGCATCTGAGGCAAAGGTGGCACTGGCACACTGTTAGGAAAGTGTTCTGCATGTGCACTCTGAGACTATGCATCCATGTTTCAAGGGGGCCTTAGCTACTGCTTGAACTTGTGGCAGTCCCTGATTTTATTTACATAGTATTAACCATTTTGATTTTTGTTTTTGTTTTTATTTAGGCAGAATCCAAGAGTTATCAGGGGCTTCTACCCTGATTTCAAAGGAAGGAATGAAGGTCAGGAGATGGATAGCATAGCTGTAATCTTCAAAGAAGTCCCTCAAAGGGACCCTAGGGACATGGAATATTATCAAAGAAAGGTGCAGTTAATTAGGGGAGCCTGCCTTAAAGGGAGGGACAAAGGAATCATAAACAGCAATGCCATAAGGGCAAACCTGCTCAAGACCTCTGGGCCCACATCATAGCATTATGTGTCTCCAGATGTTGGGCATTTTATTTAATATTTGCCATGTTGGGTTTTGATCTTGTTTAGTCCAAGCCTTCAAGTTATTCATTCATTTTGAATGGGAATGTATACTTTGTGTCACTGTTATTGCCAATACTAAATTTCTTTTTATTAAAAAGGACCTCATCACATCCCTTTCCATAAGGCTCAGGGATACTCCTGGAAGAGGAGATGCAGAGCATGTAAGAGCCAGAGGTGGTAGGAAACTCCAAGGAAATAGTGTTTTGTGGATACAACAAGGCAGAGGCACATATGAACTCACAGTGATTTTGACAACATGCCCAAGACTGTGAAGTTCAAGCCAGACAAAATCCTGCATAGATGGGCCAAAATGGGCACTAGCTGAGAAACTATTGGTATGTGATAGCTCCTGTAAAAAGGAGAATCAGTTTTCTTAAATGATGTAACCCCTGGTATGTTGACCACATGTCAGATTAGCTGGGCAACACCAACTGGACTAGACTGGGACATGGAGTATACTCAAAGTCTGATGGGAAGAATGGGTAGATGGTTATGGGAGGAGTTGGGCATGTGTGAATGTGCTCAAGACAGACTGTATGAACTTTTCAAAGAATGGTGGCTTTTTAATGTTTTTCTGATATTAATGATTCACAAACAAACAAACAAAAGCACTTTCATAAGGAACAGGAGGGAATATGCAAAATAATATTTAAAACCAAAAGTAAATTTTTATGGCTTTGCTTTTCTCCCAGTGATGGGGAATGGACTCAAGTTATACAAGCTAGGCAAGTGCTCCCGTGAACTATACTTCCAGCCACTGCAGCTTCCATTTATACTGATTTCTGTTATGATTTGAATGTGAACCAAACCCCACAGAAATTTGTTTCACAATTGGTCTTAAAATGGCTCTTAAAATGAGAAACAGAGTCAACATATAGACTGGAACACTGGTGCCTCACTCAGTCCTATGCTAGGCAGCTCCACTTTACATATACAGTGAGGCTTTCTTGAGGGAGAAGAGGTGTTTCTCACCCAAGACATGGACCAACAATATTGTTCTTTATCTGATCATCATCATGTTGTGATGAATACCTTGCTTTTATGTTCAATAAAATGAAAGAGACAGCTATACAAATTCTTTTCAGAAGCTGTGGTTCAAGGACAATACCAACCATACTAATAATTAACCAGAAAATAAAATGTCAAACCTGTGGCTTTGATCCTTACAATGTACTCTTTGTTAAGTATAGTTTTAAATGCACAAGGTTAATGTGTTTAAAATGTTTTAAAAATAGATAAAGTGGCTTGTTAAAAAAAGGTGCTTATTGACTTCTGTTGTAGCCAACTAAATTAGCTGCAGTACTGAGAAGCGGACTGTTTGCTATGGACAAAAACCTAAAGTGTCGACATTTTATGCTGAGGCAGAGAGTCCTTATTAGAGCCTAGGTTTCAAAAGGAAAGCATTATGGGGATATCGGACACATTGGACAGAGCCTCTTGCTTCATAAAGTTTACCTGAAACTCAGTACTATGTGATGCAGTTCTCAATTTTCTGCTAAGTCAGACACGGAGGATAGCGATAATGTGTGTGATCTCTGCCTGAAGAAATGCATACTGATTTAGTTAAGTGCTTTTCCCTTTAAAGAGCAAAATAAATAGGGCTATAGATTACTTTGGGGGATATAACATATCTTTCACATTAAATTTATAAGAACATATGTGACCAAGCCTTTTTTAATTTATTTACGAAAGTTATAATGGCTGTGACACAGGTAAGACAGGTTTCAGGATCTTTGCAAGCTGTAGCCTCACCCCTCTTTTGTATAAAAGAAAGCAAGAGAGACAAAATTATTATAGAACTTTGAATCTGCCCATATAAACTTTTAGAATCTGCCCATATAAACTTTTAGCTCTTTCAATTCTAGTAAGCTAACTATTTTTAGTAACAGATTACTTGGAATGCACAATAAATGACTCAGAACAGGAGATCATCTTACAGGTGAGAGACTCACTCCTCAGAGTGTGACTTAGCACTGTCTCATCCACATGTGGCACAGGTCTAACATGAGACAAACCATCCAGCCTCCTAGTGCTAGGCCTATGAGGGCTGATTCCTGGCTTGCTTAACTCTGAGCAAAACAGCTTCCAGGTTTTACCTTGATATGCTTTACAAATACAATTACTTTCTATGTGTGCCCTAACACAATTTTGAGAAGTACTGCTGTAGAGCAGATTTGCAAATTATATTATGTGTGACAGATTTAGCCTGTTGCTTCATTTCAGAGTCAATGAGCCACGCATGACTTTTATATTTTAGATGGCTGAAAAAGAATTGAAAAGATGAAATGACATGGCATGCAAAAATTTAAATGTCAGTGTCTGCAAATGAAATTTTATTGGAACAGAGCCATTCTTGTTGATCGATCTATGTCTGCCTTTGCATTGCAACTGTAGAATGCAGTGGCTGTGACACAGACACTTGTTATCTAAGTCTTGTACAGAGAAAGCCAACTGTCTTTTGCTGAGAATGTCTTATCAAAAGGAGAGCCATGCTCAGTTAATAGACTTGTCTTTCAGCAGATCAATAACAGAAACATGGGCTTATGTGCACATGCAGACACTCCTCTGGTAGCCATCATGACTTAATGACAGAAGATGGCTGAATCACATTCCAGAGGACCAGATTTAAAAACAAATGCACAGGGCTGGGTGTGTGTGTGGGGGAGGGGGCCTCAGGAGTAGACTGCTTTCTTATATCAGGTCCTGAGTTTGAATCTCTAAACTGCATGTGTATCTGTGTGTGTGTGTGTGTGTGTGTGTGTGTGTGCTGGATGTGTGTGTGGGGGGGGCAGAGTATAAAAGTAAGTATATATGATCAGACAAAAGATTGGGGCAGCTTTAAGGTTTGAGGCTATCTATGTTCTGCTTTGATTTGCCAGGTTTCTGGCAATGGGAGGTGGTTTTCAAGCAGAGAATCTGAAATTAGAAATATCTGAAAAAAATTTAAGTTACATGATTAAAATTAGAAGAAAAACACACAGTTACTTCTCCATATAGATGATGATTAGATCACCGGTGGGATGCACAGGAGGCTAGAAACAAACTAGCTTTCTTGAAGCAAGAGACCCTCATCTACTGAAAGGAAGAAAGCATGTCTCTTACTTGCACAAGTGTAGGCATCTTTGTTGGTGAAAGGCTTCATGCACTGGCTGCAGCTGATGGGACCCACAACAGGAATGGGACTGAAAGCATGCCCGTTAACAGTCTTCTTATCTTTCTCCTTCTCTTTAGAGTCTTTCTCTTTCTCCTTAATTTTATCTTTTTCCCTTTCCTTTTCCTGCCAAAGAAAAGGATCAACAGTTAACAGCACTGGAAGGCCTTCCCCTTACCTGAACACATAGATGGCATGTGGTCAACAGAGGGTGGTGTCCACTGCAGACAGAAATGAGGAACAATCCTCTGGGCAACATTTTATTAATTTTCAATCATGCAAGCTCCCATTAGAAAGACTTAGGAGTTCTGAGTCATCAGGGGCTGTTTATACTAACAGACAGGGCAGAGCCCACAGCAGGAAGGTTTTCTTAGTAAGGCATGGCATAGTACACATAGGAAGCACTGAATTTAGGTCAGTTTAGAAAGGGAGCAGAAGGATGGATGGTTCAGTCTGAGGAAGAAAAACAATGTCACAAAGTCTAAAAAGTTCTGTTAAGCTCCTCTCTCCCTTTTACAACCACATGTATGTCCCTGAATAATGGGTCTCCATGACATTTTCTTTCCTACTCTAATCCCAACTATGAAATAACCCTACATATGTATTTTTACTAACTAGAACTCAGTAGGTTACCAGATATTAATTTTGGTTGTGTTCAGTTGTGACAAAGAAGGCTGAAAACTGCACAGAGGTTAAGCATGAAGTCAGTTCTAAGTTCTACTAATGGTAGGACTATAAGCAAATTATTTCTCTGAGCCCCAGGCTTTGCATTTGCAAAATGGGATAGATACCTACTTTACAGTTCTGTTTTTGTTAAAGCCCAGCAACACTAATAACATTTAATACATTATAGTAATTATTCACATCTCACTGAAAATGAGTGTCATCAGCTTATTACTCTAACTCAACACAACTGCAATCTTTTGTAGAGAAGGAAAGGACATTCTGATTTCGGCCGGGAGGGAGACAATAACCCAAGAGCAGTGGAACAGATGCTGGTGCATGGGAAATACGAGGCACAGAAAAGACAAGCAGCCTTGTCAGCAGCCTTCCCCAACCACCTTCTTTGTGTCCTCAAGCTGATCACTACAGCACTCATTTCCTCTCAAAAGCCTGGGGACCTGGGACAGGGAATTCCCAAGGCTCAGCTGCTCGCCCTAAAGCCCAACAAGACAGGAAAAGCAGGCCTTGTCTCCAGCTCGAAGAGCAGGGGCTTTCTGAGAACTGTCTTTGATTTTCACTGCAAGGCTTTCTTCTTGCATTACGGCTGCCTCTTAGCTCTGTAAAAGGGAATAGGAAATTGACATTCACCTCATGTTTATTGCAGGCCTGGCCACTACACTAGCTGCTCAACTGACTAACAAGATTAATAGAGTAATTTCCTTACAAAGCATGAAGACCTCCAGTCCTGAGGTGATCTTTACCTACTCTTTTATACTATGATTACAATCTAGGAAAAAAAAATACCTGAGAATGAGCTTCTCAAAGTGAGTGACCATGCTGACCATTAAACACATCATGGCAATGCCACTTGTAGGGGCTATCTAAATAGAGTCAGTCATTTGAAAGACTGCTATCACGCTTCCCATTTTACAAGAGAGAATAATGAATGACACTTAAAATGATAAATAGTTACTTTGTACCAGACACTGAAATTAGTAATTTATATGTATTTTCTTGGGACAGGGACAGTTAGAGCACAGAACCACCAGTGTTAAACTGGACCTGGTATAGTTTTGTATGACTAAAGCTTAGCTCTCACGAACCACATTTACTGTAAAGGGTTGCTGAGGCTCCCTGAGTTGCAAAGGGTTACAAAGCAATGATAAGAACCAGATAGGAACTAAATCTTCTAATTTGCTAAAGCTCAGAACCCACCCAATGGATAAAATGGGTTACTTGTAAAATCTATGATACACGAGAAATTCTCCCTTAACAGAATACATATAACAAAAACCCAAGTGCCAAATGCTGCATTTTAAAACTATAAACAACAGAAAGGATGGGGGGGGGGGGCGACCGCTTTACAAAACAGGAAACTCTTCTGAACAAAAATTAGTAATTGCTAAAGTGTGTAGGACTCAAATTACCAAACGTTGAACATATCTAAATAACCTCTTTTAATATTTTTTGTGCAGATTTCTCCATGCATAAAATGTTAACTTTAAAACCATCTGACTTCTTTCTTTCTTTTTTTCTTTTTGGCCTGAAGGTTAAAACATGCTCCAATGCTTTTTTTTTTTTTTTTTTAAAGTTCAATAACACAACTTGCTATGGCAGCTGCATTATTGTCTGAAGAACTGTAATGTTCTTCAGATCTGAATAATCCATTTTCTTACCCTTACAGTAATCCGGACTACTTCCTCCAAGGACAAAAACAAAACAACAAACTGCACTGCAGCCTCCTGTTGTTCTAGTCCAGTGCTTTGAAGAGTCCGGGCTCTTACCTGCCCATGTTTTGGTCCTGTGAATCGCACTGTTATGAGAGGAACTTCAGGAAGCCGACCCCATTTTACCGACATGATCTGACCCCCATGCCAGGAAATGCTCTTTCACAGAGGGAGGTGCTCATGGCCGGTATGGCAGACCGCTCAGTAGCTCAGAGCTGCCATTAGCAAAACCATAAGAGGAAGCCAGAAACTGGTTGAGAAAGCGCATGAGGGGAGGGTTGAGACTGCTTGCTTCCTTGAGACAGTCTTAACTATTTAAATGCTGTGGGTAAAACTAACTACCCCACTCTAAAAAACACAGGAAGTGAGATTAAAATGAAGTACCTTTCAGATACATGTATGGACAGAACTTATAATGTAATATGGGAAATCTGGCAAGGACAGAGGCCACACTTATCTAGCAAACTCTTAATAAAAAAGTAAAGCTTTACACAAAATTATTTTAGCAAAGTCGTCCATGGTAAAATGGGTGACTGATTACTTTTCTTAAATTTAATGTGTCTATATTTAACAATTGCCAACATGCTTTAATTGTACCGTGGAAAAAGAATCTAATGGCATTTAGAAATAGAAGCAACTGATCACAAGGACTCTAGGGTGCTGTAGAAGAAAATCGGTTTTTATTTTCCAAAACTCTCCTTTTAGAAGTCAGGGTGTTCTGGACAACTAATATGATCAGGCGTCTTGGAAAGGATGATGGATACAGTTCTTTCACACACAGGCACAGACACCAGGACCGGGGCTGAAAGTCTCATAATAAAGTTAATAAAGTACATCAGCTGGGGAGGAAGCTAATCCTTTTTACTCAGAAAAAAAATTGAGTCATACAAGGAATTGGTCTAAAATATTTCCAGTGTCTTGTAGTTGTCCTTGTAAAATTAAGAGCCTGATAGAAAGAGATAATCAGTAACATAAAGACCACTCTCTTTATGAAGATGAGCACTATGTATGCAAGGACTTGATATGTGTATAACAAACACAATTTACCAAGCAGAAAACAGTATAACAAAAGGAGAAACTGCCCATCTTCCTCTTGTACTTCCTGTTTAGATCTTTCCAGCTTTCTAAAAAGCATTCAGTATATACATCTTGCAACGTGTGCAAGTTACTGATGACTGTCAAAAGTACATATGCAGAATTGGTAACTAAACCCCCTATACAATAAAAACTACATCCATAAAAATCTGTCACTATTGGGCAACACATCGTCTAAGAATGTGGACCATTCCCTGTCTAATAGCTGACTTTGGCTACTCTGAGTGTCTGAAGACTGTTGGCAGTCACAGCTAACATGTGGAAAAACAAACACAAGTTTATAACTGTATTCTCACAGATACGTATACAATGTTCACACAGAAACTTTCCTAACTATACTCACAATTTATATGTATTATTTTGGTATAATATTCATTAAGTACTTACTTTTTTTTTTTTTTTCTTTAAAAGGAGATATGTTTAGTTAGTGGCTGAATAAAACAAGGAAAATTAGGCACTCTCATTAACACATATTAATAAATTCTCAGCACTTGTAAACACTTCAGTGGTTATAGTACTGGCCCTAAGATGTGCAAGGCCCGGTATTCAATTCCCGGCACTGAGAAGAAAAAAAAAAAAAAAAAAAAGGACCCTAAACAGGTTAAAAAGAAGTGAAAGCTCATCGTTTTTATAGGAAAATTAGTGTTAATATCTATGGTTTCACTTCCCTTTTTAAATAACATGTGAAGCATTCAACAGGAAAAACAGTAGATCGATACTCATTTATTTGTGCATTGGATTGGACATATGACTATTTTTTTTCTCATTACATCTGCCTATATTGACAAAGTGACAGTGTTCACAGCTTGTATAACGGTCTTATTTAAAAGTTAGCCTGCAACCACTAACTAGAAGGACGACATATTAATATATCTGGCCATTGGAGCACTTGTAAACAACTGCTAAAAGGAATAGTACTACAATCTGAGGAATTATGTATTTACAATTTTTGGAGTTTCCCACTGCTGGATGACAGTATAGCCCCCAACGATCAAATTTTGAAGCCAAGTCTGAAAAGGGGAACCAGGCCAATTGCAAAAGAGTGTTGGTCATTTTGCCTAAGGAGAGTAGTGGAGGCAAGAGGTCAACTGGTTCTTTGACAGTGATAACAGACTGACGCTAACATAGATAGCTTTTTGTTCCTGTCCCATCTCATCACCTCCCTCATACCTAATGCTAGTACTTGGAAGTAGAAACATATTAAAGAAAAAGGAAAAAGAAGCTACTTAAGTGAGAGATGTGGCTGAAGAGAAGGCACACAATGACAGGCAACATGTGTGGGGAGCCAGACCATAGGTAGCCCTGCCCGAGTGCTATCCAGCCTTATTACTTGAGACACATTTTATTCAGGTTTGTGGAGTATGGAAGTTGGGGTGAGATTCCGTTTTAAAGGTCAAGTTCCCGTTTCTGAGTATGGACCCACATTATCTTTTTTGCTGTCTGTATTACCCCTGTATTACCCCCTCAGCAAACTCCGTGTCATGTTCACCATGTGGATTCAAAAGCCATGCCATTGGAGAGGTGGTGGGTCGAAGAGAATCTCCACTCACTTGCTGGTCTTACAATTATGTGTGTATGTGTTTGGGTAAGACTCCACAGTTTAAAAGCAAAACAAAAACAAACCAAAACCAAAACAAAAACAAAAAAAAAAAATATCTTGAAATTCAATCAAACCAGACCACAACATTTTCCAGGTTAAGACTGAGCACTACAGACCACTGAGCACAGAGGCCATTTAACAATATGTGGCTAGTTTATATTAATTTTCCCAGGGGGGTTTTCTTTTTGTTCACGGCGACTACTGACCAATCAATCAATCAATCAATCAATCAATCAATCAATCAATCAATCAATCAATCAAGCTAAACAAAACATGTAGGTTCTGTTCTTGCCAGTATGTGGGATACTGGGTTGTATCACATCCTATATATTTTAGCTCTAAAACAAGCATAAGAATGAAGCCAATACTTAAACACATAATTAGGCTAGAAATTATTTACTAGACTGTGTCTTCATTTTGCACTTGGTAAGAAAAATGGTGAAAAAGCAGATTTTGGTATAAGGGTTTTATGGGGGAAAAAATCCCTAAAAGAAAGGACCAAACCTTTGTACTATTTTTTAGGCCATGGTGTCACAGCTCAGATAGTAAATGTACCCCAAAGGCACTTGCTCCCTACACGGTGACACTGTGTGCAGATGGTAGGACACACAGGAGGAAAGGGCCTACTAGAAGGGACTTACTGAGGTGTGTGCCTTTGAAGGGGGTTAGGAGCATGGCTCCTGACTCACTCTTTGCTTCTCCTCCTGCAGACACTCTGACTGTGAGGTACTCACCATCTAGGTGAACACAGGCTGACAGCTCTGAAGTCAAGGTAAATCTCTCTTCCTCAGAGCTGATTTTATCAGGTAATTTGTTACAGTAATAGAAAGCTAATTCAGCTAGTAACATCAATTGGCTGTATTTCTATCCGCTCACATAACTGAGTGCTTGAAGGCTTAGTTAGAGAAAAAAGGGCATTTTTTTAATTGAAAAAAATTAAATGTTTTTTGATCATGTTTTCCTCCCAGATCTCCCCCATTACTCTACTTCCCCAACTGTATATTCTTTTCTTCTCTTTCTTAAAAAAAAAATTCCAAACCCAAAAAAACCCCCAAAACATCAAGAAATCCTGCAAAAGCACAAAAATGAAACATCAAAACAAATAAGCAAAAGAACAGTAAGACAAAAACAAAACAAAACAAAAACAAAAACAACAACAAAAAAGCCAAAACAAAGCAAATGAAATAAAAATACCATGGCGTTCATTTTGGGTTGGCCAACTACTGCTGGACACGGGGTGTGTAGTTGCTATGAAGAGGGTATATTTTTAGATGAATGCTGTTGAGTTCAGTATATATGTATACACATGTGTGCTTATGTGCATATACTTATATATGCAATGTACAGAGATATGTTTCAGTGATTCATTTCAAGAGGTCCTTTGATTGCTTATTTCTTTACACATGTAGATAGATGATTATAGGTAAGTAAACAGTGCAACGTGGTGGGGTAGTGTTTCCCTCACTTGTTTGAAATGAAAATAGTTTTGGTTTGAGATCAGGAGTCAGTATAAAAAAGTTAACTTCTTTCTTTTTAAGACATATCACAGTCAGGTGGTGGTGGCACACGACTTTAACCCCAGCACTGGGGAGGCAGAGGCAAGCTGATCTCTGGGAGCATAGCCTGGTCTACAGAGTGAGTTCCAGACAGCCAGTACTATACAGTGAGACCCTGTCTTGAAAACAAAAGACATTAAAAACACACAAATCAAAATATTGAGAATATGTGGGGTTACTATAGATTTATTTCTTAGTTTATAGAATCCTGTGATGAATAAGCAACAACTGTATTGGGGAAACTGAGTTTAGATGTCACTGGAGCCACTATGAGGGGGCTGGGAATTGAGTTCTGGTCCTCTGGAAGAGCTGTCAGTAAGTGCTCTTAAACTCCTGAACTATCTCTCCAACCCAAATTTAAGTATCTTAATTTAGCTTCTTAATTATTAAAGAGGATACACCACAAATCTTCCTAAATAGAAACAGATCTAAGTAGGTCTTAAACGTTCTTGTAATTTTCTGAAGCATAATTTTCTTTCCTATATATCTGTTATATACTTTTCATTTATGCTTTGATCTCAGCCTAAAGTCCTTCCACTGGATTTTAAACCTGATTTAATCATTTCTGCACTGAGGTTCAATGTATGGGACGAGGGGCTAGAGGGGGTTGGGGTTGAACCTCTTCCCCGCATTAAACAGGCAGTCCTTAAAGAAGGGGTAAGACCAGCACCAGCAGGGCTCGTGAAAGGGTACAGTGAGTTGATTGATGCATGGGCAACATTTGGTGTGTGGTAAAACAGTGGCAGCATTACTAGCTGCTGCTTGCATTGTTACTTTTCTCCAGGCATGAGACTGTTTCAAAGTACCTCTGAAATTATTCCCATTTGTTCCTGTTGCTTATATGCAGTGGTGACTGACTGAGGTGGTCACACAGAGAATGCCCAGGAGATACTTACTTTGCTCTTCTTGCTGCTGGACATTTTATTCCTGATGTAGCTGAAGGTGCGACTAACTTTTGTCCCACTCTTCCCTTCAAAATCCTTTTTGAGGGGCTCGGTGGCAGGAAGTTATAGTTTTCTTCTGTTATACTGGATGAAAACAAAAAGATGATGTTTTTCGTGACTAGAAAAGTTAAACAGTGGGCTGAGCAAGAAGCAGGCATAGGCTACTGAATGGTCTCATATACTATAAAAGCAAATATGGAACTGAGCATAAAATAGCATTGGATATACCAACTTCTTCGCACACAGTGGAATGAATGGCAGGGTGTGTGCTGAGAAAGATGGCAAAACAAATTTTAGGTCAGGACATCTCTTGTAGTCTTTAGGCCTATCAACGAACTACAGACTGGTCCAGGAAGCAATATACAATTTTGGAGTGAAGAATAAGCATATTTCAGGCTGACTGTAGACAGATTTGTTACAGAGATTCCTAGAGATCCAAATTTACTGATTTACTTGTTCAAAAAGTCTATATGAAATTTAAGTGCATCTAATCTGGACAGATTCTGATTTTAGGAAATTTATAATGGTCGCATTTCCTTAAAGTATACTTATAAATACATTATAAGGATAAAGACTCCATCTAATTATTTTGCTTGTCTATTTTACAACAGCCATTCATCTTCACACCATTCCACAGGGCAGTAGTGTTAGCCTCTGAGAGCGCATTTGTAAGTAGAATCACAAGAGGACCCTCTTAACAGCCATATTTACATATATGTGATAGTTATAAAACAAAGAAGTTCATTTTTTTTTTTTTTTAAGAGAAAACAGGAATGGCATAAAAGCAACTGCTCTAGAGAAAGAAAGATGACCATGTGAAAGCAGCATGAAGAGAAACAATCACTGGAAGGACTCAAGGTCACAATCATAACTGAAGTCTTTGTGAGAAGGAGGGCAACTTAAAATCATCAGAAATCTAATGACACTGAATCACAAGGTTTAACTTCATAAACATACACAGGGAAACAGAAATGACAGGAATCTGTGCATGTTGTCAAGTCCAGCTGGAATGAATCTCAGTGGTAGACCGCTTTCTTAGCATGCACAAATCCCGGGGTTTGCTCCCAGTATTAGAAAGCAAAGAGATGGGGAGAGGAGAGAAAAGAAAACCTCAATTCTACATGGACAGAGGTATATACTACATGCAGCTTTCCTTTTTTGGAATGGGGATAGAAACCAGAGTCTCATATATGCTAACTAAGCACAACCATTGAACTACATACATCACCAACCCTCAGCTTTAAAGGTTAAGAAGATAGCAACACTGACTGTGTAATTCACATATGTAGCATACGTGAACGCACGCACATACACACACATGCCTGTATGTATTATGAAGCAAAATATTATATTTATTCAAAAACTAAAAAATTCCCATAAGCCAAGTAACTTAAGTGTATATTGTCAAATAAGTATATTTTATGTGAATAAAAGCAAATAACCATCTTTACCATACACACAAAATAAAGAGTAAGAGAGGTGACTGAAGACAAAGCCTTCATTATGAAAACACTACTTTCTAATTATTTCAAACTTGCCAGTCAAGGAAGTCAGAACCTGGGTGAGCTCAAAGAACTTAGGATATTCAAATTAAATGTGGCACGATAGCTAGTATTGTCTTCATTTCATTTTGGGAAAAGGAGTAAGAAAATAAATGCATCCTACCTCTCAGTCAGGTTAGCACTGGTACTGTGGAAGGGCCGTGAATCTAGAAAACAAAAACAGTAGAGGTAACATTAGCACACAAGGATCTTGTCCTGATGACAGATAAACCACCTAAAGATTCTCAGATAAAAAGCACAAAGTCTTTGAAAGTCAGTGCATGGTACCTCTTCCTTAAAAAGTTTAGGAGAAGGAGAAATTAAACTGGAAGCTTTCAAATTAGAATGGAAACAGGAGGCAAGAGAGTGAATTTTTCATGAAGAAAGCAAATATAATCCAGGATCCAAGTAACTGAAAATACTAGTTTTTATGCTTAAATACAGGTGAAGCACATTTAGCTTCTGTTTTTAATGAATACTCAGTTCCCATAGGCCATCCTTCTGAGATGTTATCAAAGAATATAAAAGAAAAAAGTAAATGGTACAGCTTCTACTTTTGATCCCATTTGTAAATATTTCCATCTGAGTAATCTATTATTGTCTGATATTTTCCTGGGCATGGAGCAGAGTGCTGCCTCAAAAAGCCCTGGCACCACCTCTGGTTTGGAAAGACTTCTCCAGATCAGCTCCTCAACTGTGAAATGAGGGGAACCAGACTGTTACGTCTTTCAAGTTGCCAGTGATAAAACGATTGGGGTGGGTGCCTTCTTTCTCCTCCCTTAAGAGAAATGGAACCCAACTATGAAAATTCCAAGGCTAAGTGAGGTAGCAGGGAGTAAATGGAAAAAGTGAACAGCAGAATTATTTCTCTATGGCTAAATAAAGGAATAAATAAGAAATTTAAAATAAGAATGATTTGAACTACTATTGGGAATTTAGAAGTGAGCAAAGTTAAAAGGTGAATGGCTTTTAACTTTTAGTATAATAGCCGACACCTAATTACTATATAATTAACTACTGTTATCATGTGGTGAAAACATACACACTTTCTTCTGTAAGGTCACTTTTGAGAGCCTCTGAGGTTATTATGAGTAAAACTTGATCTGAGAGATTTGAAGATGCTCCACAATGACATTATTGGCATTTTGAATTCTTTTAACCTCAAATCTGTTCTACATTTTAAATATAAAATTACAGTTGATATTGTAATTGTTGTTACTATATTGAGCATCTTAATATTCAACTGGTAGGACTAAAGTAAACAAAACATTAAAGGAATCTTTAAACTTCTGTTTTCCCTGCACTTGGCAACTTGGGGTTTGTGGTAGTTTGAGTATAATTGGACCTCAAAAACTTATAAGAAGTGGCGTTATAGGAGGTGTGGCCTTGTTGGAGGAAATGTGTCACTGTGGGGGTGGACTCTGAGGTCTCCTATGCTCAAGCTAGGCTTAGTTCAGTTCACTTCCTGTTGCCTGTGGATCAAAATGTAGGAATCTCAGTTTTTTCTCCAGCACTATGTCTGCTTATACACCACCATGTCCTGCCATTACGATAATGAACTAAACCTCTAAAATTGTAAGCCACTCAATTGAATGTTTTCTTTTGTAATAGTTGCTGTGGTTATGATGTCTCTTCACAGCAGTAGAAACCATAATTAAGACAGTATTTAGTATCAGGGACTGTGGTGTTGCTCTGACAGGCCTGAACTACGTTGTCGTTTGAAGGAGTATGAACCTTGGGACTGTGGATTAGAAAACCAATTGGACACAAGTAATGCTTATTGGGCCCTCTTAGGAGCATGAAAAGACAGCATGAACGTGATTTCATAAACTGGGGGTGGGGGGTAGGTGAGGGGATGGGTGAGAGGGGGCTGGCTCAGGAGGTTTCAGAGGCAGTAAACGTGGCCTAGAAATTGTTCTTGTGATATTTTGCTTTTTGCCCTTGTCTTAAGCGTTTGCCTGAGGCTAAAGTGGAAAGATTCAGGTTAATTTCATTGTCAGAGGAAATTTCAAAACAAGCCTAGTATAGACTCTGCTGTGTGGTTACTAGTGTTCATGCTTATATATGCTTATAATGAAAAGTAGCAAGTTGAGTAAGGAAAAATACAAAATGTACAATTTGAGGAGAAAAAGAGCTCTAGGAAGTGGAATGGAACTAAGTCCTGTGTTCAAGGAGATAAACAGATTAAGAAATGGAATATGGGAGTGGTGACACCATGGCAAGATCCCACTCAGATAAGTTTCCAATTTATAAAAAAGAGTTACAGAACAGCTTAGAGCCAGGTGTGGTGGTACACACCTTTAATCCTAGCATTGGCAAAGCAGAGGTTGGTGGATCTCTGACTTTGAGGACAACCTGGTCTACAGAGCAAGTTTGAGAACAGCTAAGCTTAGGCAGTGAAGGAAATCATCAAAAACAGAAAGTTGATGAAGATGTAATTGAAATACTTCTGAGTTAAAGCCAGATCACAAAACAGATCTAATTTTGTGACAGGATTAGGCAGTGAAAGAAATTACTGAAAACAGAAAGATGATGAAGAGGTAATTGAACAAAGGGGCCATGTTCCAGCCCCAGTAAGCAGCAGAACTTGGAAGTTTTGGCCATGTGGTTCTATTTTAACATCAAAGACAGAAGAAAGGCATTATGGAATATTCCTCCATGACTAAGGAAAACTGTTGAGGACAGGCATGTGTCAGGGGTGTCCCTGTGAAGCTGTGAAGGAGAAGCCTGAATTGCCTTGGAGACTCCAACTTGTTAAAGATGCCAGAGTTGTGGGCTACCTGCCAAGGAATGCTCCTAACAGAAAAGAAGTGTGTTGCAGTCAACAAAGCTGAAAGGAGTTGGAGATCTGAAGAACATTATGACATCAGACATGGAGATGCAGAGTTTGGAGTTTGCCCAGCTAGTCTTTGGTTTTGCTTTAGTCCAGTGTTTCCTCACTATGTTCCATACCCTATGTTGTGGAATGTATAACCTGTACCACTAAATGTCAGAAGTATGTGATCTGCTTTTAATTTTAAAAGGGATTAGAGTTAAAGAGACTCCAGGATTCTCAGAGGACTTTGAATGTTGGGCTTTTAAATGTTGAGACTGTGACAGACTATGGGGACTTTTAAAGTGGACTAAATGCATTTTTGCATTATGATATGGTTACAAGCTTGCCCACAAGCCAGGGAGTGGAACATGATAGTTTGAATGAAACTGACCTCCATAACCTTATAGGGAGTGGCACTATTAGGAGGTTTGGCCTTGTTGAAGTAGGTGTGGCCTTGCTAGAGGAAATATGTCACTGTGGGGGCAGGCTTTGAGGTCTCCTATGCTCAAGCTAGGCCTAGTCAGTTCACTTCCCTGTTGCCTGTGGATCGAATGTAGGACTCTTACCTCCTTCTCCAGCACCATGTCTGCCTGTACACCAACATGTCCTACCATGATGATAATGAACTAAATCACTGAAACTATAAGTCACCCAATTAAATATTTTCCTTTATAAGAGTTGCCATGGTGTCTCTTCACAGCAACAGAAGCCCTAACCAAGATAAGTTTCTTCTATTATATTTACAGTATTTGATAACAATTGCTTGGGAAAAAAGGATCTGATGTCCAATTCTGCAGAATCTAGTTGTGAAACTATAAACATTTCAACCTAGATATCTTAGTTAACTTTAAACAAGAGATGGATTGAAACAATGGCTTGTAATTTTTCCCACCCAGTAGCCTCAATGAAATAAGTATTTAGTTCTCCCAGACTGCCAAGACTTCACGGTACATTTAAACAAGTCACTAAATTCAAACTCTAGTAAACTATACAAAGTAAAAGTCAAATTCTTATTGCAGAAAAATACCCAACAAAAAACTTGGCCAAGCGGGGGTGGGGGGAGAAAGAAAGACAAAACAAAAATACTAGTTGATTCTGTGAAACAGATGAAAACTAAATACCTATGATTAGGTATCAAGAAAATCTATGGCACCACCTCTAAGAGTTCCCAATGGTTTTATTGCTGGAAAAGAATTTATTTCAGTTACTATGACTTTTTACATGTGGTTCTGGAAAAAAAAATGGATTCATTTACCACTGCCACCAAAATGAGTGCCTCTGAAATTCCTGAAGTGAGGAGACTTTTAAAAGTATGCAATAACATGGGCCATTTCCATGACAAAACTATAAACAGAAGAAAATAAACCTGTCATTAACCCATTAAATATTATTGCAGATAAATAACGTTTCAACCAGATTTTTATTTTAAGACACAAAATAATATATAGGTCGACTATAAGTCTAAGGATTTGGGGCTGAAATCATTGAACAACAAAATGTGTTCTATAGAACAAGAGTCTCATGGAGCATAGATGGTTTTATGCATTATTATGGTTTCCTAATTTAAAAAATTGGGAAGTATAGCATATCAAGTACTGCTTTGGGACATCACAATGTGTTAATAAGTATCTTAAAGCTTAACTGAGCTTCTCAATGTGTTACACTACTCTCTCCCCATTAATCTGACTGGTGGTTTAAGAAATGCTAGACACTGCATTCAAAACACCCCACTGCTTCTGTATTTTTAAGATTACAGTAAGATCATTACAGTTTGTTTCTAGTGATAATGAAGTTCTACTGAGGTTTCAGTTTGTTATTATAACCTGACTATTTGCTATAGTACTACCAACTTTCGGACCAAAGAGATTTGAGAACTTCTGAACACAAAGTTGAGGTGAATGTTTTGCACCTTTCTAACCAGTACAAGGAATAAAATGTGAATATCTCATTGTTTCTTTGTGAAGTATCTTTTAATAGCAAAATACACTTAACACCAATGCGGCTACCATTTAAAACTAAACCATATCTCTCTGCCAAAGACATTTTCCTTAAAAAGACACACAAAGCGTGGCCACAATAATTTTTATACATTGTTGCTACTTCAGATCAGCAAGTAGAATAAATGTTAGGCACTCATAATATTAGTTCTAACACAACCACTCATTACTTTATGATAGAAATAGTTTTCCCATTTAAAAAAAAAATGTAAGTTCCAGAGTATCCTAGAAGCCCTTCAAAATTGGAGTCAAGGTCTTCTAATAGAAGAAAACTCAGTTGCATTTCAAGTTTACTAAAATTGATTTCTCAAAAATGTTCATACCAGTGTTACTATGAACTTATTAATTTGAAGCCTGTAACTCCCTGAGGAGTGTGGCATAAGATAGACTTTTACAAAACCAAAAGTTGAAAAAAAAGATATGTAACTTCCATTTCCTAATCTATGGGATCTAATCTCATAGCTTTGTTTTTCAATTATATGAAAAGATTGAAAGAGAACCTAAGATAGAGAAAAGTGGATAATTGAAATTCAAACTGAGGTATCAAGCAGGAAGTTTTGTAAAACTAGCACTCAGTATTACAAAGGGCAGAAGTGGGGTGAGACTATACCCTCACATTTGAGAGTGTATTCTGGAAAGACACCTGTGCTGGAACCAGGAGGCCACCGAAACAATCAGCGTTAGTAGTTATAAGTACAACAAAAACCTGGTTTCAGCAAAATTGATTTGCAAAGGCATGCAAGTCAAGCGACAGCACACAAGGAGAGAAAAGCCCTCAAATGATTTAATTCTTTTAGTAGCAAGCCTATAACATTTAAAAACTAGCCAGACTTTGGAGAACAACTAGACACCAAGTCAGCTTACTTACTATGCAACTCCTCCTCCTCATCACTGGAATAAGAGGAGCCAAAAGAAAAGAGAGTTTTAGATTTAAGGAGGAGTGGAGAAACACTGAGGGAAAAGGAGATCCACCTTGATGGCTTCAACTGCTGCTGAGCTGAGAAGTAGGATAACAGAAAGACATTAGAGCATGCAAAAGTTATGCCAGGACAAAGAAAAAAGTACTTCCAACCTATGTGGAAACAGGATAATGTTGATGGCCTTCAGGATCTCTTCCTTCCTTCCTTCCTTCCCTCCTTTCCTCCTCTCTCTCCCCTTCCTTCCCGAGACAGGGTTTCCCTGTGTAGTCCTGGCTGTCTTGGAACTTGCTCTGTAGACCAGGCTGGCCTCCAACTCAGACCTGACTCTGCCTCCCAAGTGCTGAGATTAATGTTGTGTGTCACCACTGCCTGGTTAACAATGTATTTTATTTATATATTCATTTCTGAACATGAAAAACTGTAATGCTGTTTAACAAATCACCTAAATATATGTACTTGTTAGATTGGAAAACAAGCAAACTGTTGTTAATAGTCATATTCACACCTTGTGTTTTTCTTTACAGTGTACAGACATCCAACAGTGATGCTGCTCAGGGTTCAGTATTTACTCCTCTTCTCACTCATCCCAAATTTCCTACTTCACTCCTACCTCTACCATGTACATAATATACTAGGGTTTCCTTTCTCTCTTCAAGCTCTACTTCAAGGTAGGGCTCTTTCAGGATCAGACTCACTCATCTCCTTGCTCACTTGTGTGTGTGGGGACACTCCACAAGCAGCTGAAACCCAACAAATATAAAAGGGAATATGTCTTTTCCTGCTATCTTGCTCTTCCTCTAGTCCTTTACCAGCCAAGTCATATCTAACATCTCTACTCAAGGTACAAAGTTGGGAGCCACCACTAGATCCTTAAAGCACGCCCCATTTGGGCTTCTTTGAACTGATAACTTCTCTCCTGAGATCACTATTCTGAAACAGCTGCATTGCAAACCTCAAGAAACCTTCTTATTTGACCTGTAATGTTTTGCTTCCCAACATTATTTCCATTGAGGCTGGTCGAGTCTCTAATCAGCCGATTCTACTGCTTTTCTAGTTTCTTTTGGTCTAAATTTTCTCCTGAGGTCTGATACTTCTAGAATAATGAGTGTTTACTTTGGTTGCTTCATTTACTATTTTCTATTATATTCAACTTGTTCTTGTGTTTGTAAATAGTAACTATAGTCAAGAGAGAAACTACCAGTAAGTGTGTCCTTTTCTGCCATTGTCTAGTTTGATGTACAGTAAGGGTTGGACTGAAAATTGGATACATGAACTTTTCCCTTTATTGGGCTTTTTGGGAACCATAAGGCCCTAAATCAAATGTGAAGAAATGGCCAATACATATATGAAAGCTACACCAACCGCATCAGATTATAAGGTGAGTTCTCACCAATGGGGTGAAATGAACTTTTTGGCCCCATGTACTGGCTTGCCCAGGAAAGGTCTCTATCTATTCTCTTTTATAAAAGTAAACTGCCTTGCTGAGTTACTTTTGCTGTTTGTCTGTGTGATATCAGGAATACGATTTTTAACAATTTGAGGTTCTTTTCCAAAGTGATGCCCTTGCTTCTAAAACTGCTTAAAGTTAGGGAAAAAGAGACCTTGGCATTATTTTGGGTCATTGTGAATTGCATAACTCCATGCTCATTGTACAGCAGGGAAGTACACTAATGATTTTAGTTCACATTAAAACTAGAGTACATTATCCTTACTTAACTGCTGAAGTTGAACTGAAGGTAAAGGGTTTCTGTAACAAGTAGTCATTCGGCCATTATATGTGCTTACATAAAACATAAGTTAAACTGTCTCAAGAAAATTTGACTGTAAACTGAGTGTGACGATATTTGCCCATAATCCTAGAACTTAGGAGGTGTGGAGGGTCTCATGCATGCTCACCAAGAACTGAACCTAATGAACAGCAGGCCCAACTTCCCTTAAAATAAAACGCATGTGTGTGTATATTTATGTTCAGGTGGGTACATAGGAAAACACAAGAGAGAGTCAAGGCCTCCTTGAACCCGGAGCTCATGTTACTTAGCTAGGTTGGAAGGAGCATGCTCCAGTAGTCTTCTTGCCTCCGCTCCTAAGCATGCTGGGCTCATAGGAAAGCAGGAGAGCATGCCTAGCTTGCTATGTAGGCACCAAATCCAAACACAGGTACTCATGATTATAGAGCAAAATAATTACCCTTTTATGCCATCATTCTACTGTGAAATATTCCAGCTTACACCTCCAGTTAGCCAAGATACAAGACAAAACTGCTCATTAGTGAAGGACAGCTATATTAGTTTCCAGTTCTTTTGAATGAAATTTTAAGAGGACACTGAAAAAATACCACAAACAGCAGGAGCTGTGCTTAGTCTTCAGAAGACCTGGCTATATAGTGAAGAACATGTATATTACTCCCTTTTAGATCTAACTTTTGCATCATGATCTCATACTCTAATTACTCTTGGAAAATAAATTTTAAAAGAGGTTCTTTGATCTAAACAGATGGCTCAGTGGTTAAGAGCAATGGCTAGTTTTTCCAGAGGACCTGGGTTTGATTTCCAGCACCCATATGGCAACTCACAACTATGTGTAACTTTAGTCAGTGCCCTCTTCTGGACTCTGTGGGTACAGCACATATGTGATAATAGACACAGATATAAGCAAAACACCCACACACACACAATATAAACAAATCTAATAATAAAAGGAGTTTCCTTAAGGAATAAATCGGTGACAAACATTATATAATTAAAATATGTTTGTAAGCATTTTTCTTCACAAATGACCTGTGCGCAAGAGTCCAACTGTCAATATACTCTTGACAGCCAATTAATCTACAACTGCAGTTTTACAGTCAACTTTCAGACTACATCCTCTGGTACTTTCTGGGGCACAAATGTCCATCAGCTCTGTCTGGCTGAGCTTGACATTTCTGAGTGTGCAGACTAGATTGCCCTCTCTCAAGCTTAGCAGGGACAAGATCACTTGAGAAATATTTCTATATTTTAAAGGAGCCTACTGTGACAATAACACTCATTTCAACATCTGTCCCAGGAAAAAGGTGAGAAAAATGGAATGTGTCTACATTAGGTCAATTAATCATGATTAACTTCCTGACTCAGAAAATTATATTACCACAGGAAAGAGTATATTTTTTTTTAACTTACTAAATTATTTAGAGGTAAAGAAACCTAGTATCTCTGGGGTGGTGGTGGTTATGACTGTAATCCCAGCATCCGGGAGGCAGAGGTGCAGGCAGATCTCAGGAAGGCCAGCCTGGTCTTACAAATTGAACAGGCTCCAAAGCTACAGAGAAACCCTGTCTTGAAAATCAAAAGAAAAGAAAAGAATCTACTCTGAAGAGGAGTGATAAAGAAAGGAGTATCATGGAAAAATAAGGAATTTTATAGTTAACATTTGGGGGTTGGAGGAAGAAATACATAAATTCTCTTATACCAAGTTTTTTGTTTGTTTGTTTTGTTTTTTAGAATCAGGGTTCCTCTGGATAGCTCTCACTGTCCTGTAACTCACTCTGTAGACCAGGGTGGCCTTGAACTCAGAGATCTGATTGCCTCTGCCTTCTAATGTGCTGGGACAGGGTGTAACAGGCCACTACCATCTGGCTTCTTTACACTATTTTAGCCAGGGATTTTTCTTGCCATGTATTTTTCTAGTGAGAATCATTTTTATCCATAATTTTTCAAGTCTGAAATTACTTCTGAAGCCCTTTTAAAAAATGTTATCATATTTACACTCCACAATATAACAAATGCAATATATGTACCAAAGAGGTTTCTGTGTTAGCCAAAGGAAGAGCTGGCCGCTGATCTCTACATTAGCGTTTCTGTGAAGCCACTTAGTCAAAAGAAGAAGCAGACAAAATCTGCGAAGTTAATAAGATCCTAAAGTAAAAAGTTTAGGAAAAGTGGTTAAGATATATTTATTTTTAAAAAGTGGTATACTCACTGTCCAATCCAGGATGACTAATAGTCATTAATGAGATGGATTTTGTCAATGGAGAAGAAATGGCTGATGTACAGTAATTAAATCCCTGTTGTTTAGACCTGTGACACATCTATGAAAAAAAAAAAGGAATGAGTTCTAAGTACATGTTCAATATATTTAGACATGTGCAGAATTTACACTTGACCCAACCTGGTGAGGGAGACTTGAAATCCAGTCTGCTTCTGCCACTAAACAGTTACTCAGCTTTCCTATGCCTGCTTTTTTTTTTTTTTTTTCCCACCTGAAACTGGTGAGTGTATTCATCATTCACAGTGGTTTTACAATCCTCAGAGCATCTAACAATGTTTTATATTGAGTACGTGATCAGTAGGTATTTGCTGGGCACACAATCTGGTAACTTCACCGGAAGTCAAATACTGTAGTATATTGCTCCTTTAAAAAAAAATCAAAATATCTTCACAGACATACAGTATGATATGCTGCTACTCTGATTATAAGGAGTTGGAAACTGGGATGTGGAGTAGAAGGATTTCAAGAGCATTAGAAAACAACCATGCATTTGGGAAGCGAGCTAAATCTTTTTCACTTCCTCTCTTTTGATTCCACACGAACCCAGGGTGACTGCAATTTAGTAACTTAACTTCCTGGGCAGTGTTATAAGTAATTTAAATCCACAGCATTTTAAAAGCTGTGTAGTCCCAAGCAAAAGCAGAAGCTCCTTTTAACACCCCTGAAGGAATCATGGTGCCTGGTGATAAGGGACTCAGGCCTCTTTGGGAGACAACTCATTCTAATCGTCTCACAAGATGAAATCTGCCTCTTCATGACTCATTCGAGTTGAAAGAGAGACACTGAACATCTACTGCTAGCATGCATTCACACTCATTTGGGCCAAAGATGACTTCTGATTATTTAGAGTTTGTTTCATCTGTAACCATGGAATCTGAGACAAACAGTTGCTATGTTTCAGATACAACTGGGAGGCCTGAAAAATGACCTCAGCGAATAGCAGAGACTTTCAAGAGGAAGTTGGCTGCAGGCAACTTGTCTAGATCAGAGAGATACACGCAGCACAACACCCACACTGAGGCTGTGCACAAGAGAAAACTAAAGGCAAGATGAAAGTTCTAGGAAGACTGAATAGCAAAGCAGAGCAGAGCAGAGTATGGTATAGCACAGCACAACAATGCTGATGTTTATCTAGAAATGTTGATTTTATCTATAAAGATTAAATCGGAAAGAGAACAGTGGTAATTAGTATCATTTACTCCAAAAGACAATGGTCATTTGTCAAGTTTCTGGAAATTATTCCTCTAGAAAAGGGCACGCAAACAGTATTAAGAAAATTAAAACAGTCTTATTAAAACCTGTCTACTTCTAGGTCATGGAAAGAAGTAATAAGACTAACAGTCACCAAGACCGAGTTTGGAATGCAGCTTAATGTTACATGGCATCGGACAACTCACTTATAGGGGCTTGTAGCTCTTACAGCTAAGGAAGGGAATCAACAGGCATTTCTTAAATAGTATGGTTGAGACAAAGAACATGTTTTCTCCTAGAAATAAACGTTGGGGCATGGACTTTCAAATTGGTAGATGTAATAATGACATGCAATGCACTTTAAAAAACTCAATTTACAACAAGCTAGTAGAAGAATATAGATAAAGGAAGCTTTATTGTCCTGAATTTTTACAATCCCAAACATTGGTGGTGAGGGAATATTTAAATCTGTATAGATTAATGTGTTCTTTTCAAAATAATATTTTTTATATTTACCTATTTTTTTCTGAATGTATGTATTGTGCACCACGGTCATGTCTGGT
>NW_026125462.1:42500-103845 GCF_943737965.1 Phodopus roborovskii | reverse complement strand
CTTAACTGTTTCAGATGTGCCTTTTGAAGCTCCACTTTCAGCAACTCACCCTTGCTACCCAGGCCTCACATCCCAAGGTTCCACAACCTTCATCAGTGCCACTAGTTTGGGACCAAGTGTTCAAACACTGGACCATTGTGGGACATTTCAGACTCTTGTCTTATCAAGTGCATTCACTGAGAAGAAGAAAAAACTGAGTAAAACCCAAAGCAAAGTTCATTATAGTTAAACCCTGGAGAACCACTCAGATAAGTTGACAACAGGCTTCCAAATAATATTTCTTTACTGGTGTGTTCTCTCTCTCTCTCTCTCTCTCTCTCTCTCTCTCTCTCTCTCTCTCTCTCTCTCTCCAAAACTGTGAACCAATCTATCCCTTGACTTTTGTAAGTTGATCATATCAGCTACTAGCTGGAGTAGCACAAAGTTAACAAAGCTATATTATTTGGAAATATTGAAATCAATAAAAGACAGATTAAATAATTCAAAGTGACTATGGGAGCATGTCTAGGCTACTAGGGATAAGGGGGCTATGGTGGTTAATCTTGGCTGTGAACTTGATGGGGCTCTGAAACCAGCTCAAGGGAAGCTTCTGATCAATCATGACCTGTATGGATGTTCTGATAACCATGACTAAAGTGTGGCTACCACCTTCCAGCAGTGCTGATGGAAAGGGAACCTTCAGCAGTGGCTAGTAGGAAAAGGTTTTTGTTGATGATGATGGTGAAGATGGTGATGGTAGTGATGATGGAGATAATAATGATGATGATAATGCTAGTACGATGATGGTAGTGATGAAGATGACAGTAGTGATGATGGTGATGATAGTGATGATGGTGATGATGATCCTGATGTTTGTAATGGTGATGATGATGATGATGGCATTGCTAATGATAATAGTGATGATAATGGTGATGGTGGTGGTGATGATGATGACGATGGTAGTGATGACAATGGTGATGGTGATGATTGGGACGGCGATGATGGTGATGGAAATGGTGATGGTGATGGTAGTGATAATGATGGTGGTGGTGGTGATGATGATGATTATGCTAGTGATGATGATGATTATGATGATGATAATTGTGATGATGATGGTGACTGTAATGATGGTGAGGTAGTGTTGATGATGGTGGTGATGGTGATGATGATAGTGATAGTTGTGATGGTGATGATGATGGTAATGCTAATGATGATGATGATTGTAATGATGATGGTATTGTGATGATGATGGTATTAGTAGTGATGATGGTGATGATGATGATAATGATGATGGTGGTGGTGATGGTAGTGATGAAGATGATGGTAGTGATGATGGTGAGGTAGTGATGATGATGATGGGTAGTGGTGGTGGTGATGATGGTAGTAGAGGTTTTCTTCATCTGAATCAGTCTTTACTGTATATCTTTATCTTTTCTGACCACCTGAGTCTTATCAGCTAAACAACAAGGCTAAAATTAAAGCAGATGTTTTAGTTGCTGGTTTCCAACATGGGGGTGATACTTTCACCCACCAGCACTGCCATGACTCTTATCTATGTCAACATAGAGTAGCTTGTACACACCATTTAATAGTTTGATAGCAGGGCCTCTTGAAAGAGTCCTGGACTTTTCTGGACATGAATGCTGGATCAGGAAGCCCTTCCACTTAAAGGAGCAAAGCCTGCTTGCCTTATTTTGCTATTGATGTTTACTTTTGGCCTGCTTGCCCTCCCACACCATGCTGATGAGTATTCCCTCCACTATTATCATGGATGTCCCTATCCTTCACTGACAATAGAACTCACATTCTTTTTCTTCCAACTTGGACTAAAGATAAGTGGCCTTCTGGGAATTGTCCAGTCTCTCAGTGCCAGATTTGAACTGATGATGCCCCAGTCTCATGGAACTGGAGCATCCACACACTCTCTCCAGCTTGTGCAGACAGCCATTGTTGGACCACTCCACCCCAAACATGATCATGTAAAGTAATCTAAAAAATCCTACACACACACACACACACCCGTTCATTCTACCAGTTCTTTCTCTGGAGAACCCTGACTAATTCTTGAGGCATATAGCTTATTTTTACTGCAAATCTTTTGGTAATTTGAGATTTTTAGCAATCTGCATATTGATAATGCATTTGATAATGCAAAGTATGAGTGCATAAATAATTGGTTGTACAAGTATATAATCCAAAGTGGTAATAAAAACTAATAACTAGTATGCACATAAACACCTTGGAGGAACAGCCACCCTAGCATCCCGAACACTCAACTTTGCATCTTCTTCTTTATTAAAAAAATGTATGTAAAGTTTCATTAACTGAAACTACATGTGTAGAAGTATACATACATATATTTATATATTACATAGCAAATATACATATGCACATAAATACAGAGCAATTTTTAAACTGAAAGGTTGAGGTCTTAAGAATCTTAAGAAATAGAAGCATTCTCTGTTTTATTGGATGCCAATGAATTTCTCTCTGCATAAAGAATAATAGACAATGATGTGGATGGAGATGAAGTTGGGGACACGGAAAAGATGCTAGATAATAGATAAATAGAATGACTGATAGATTGATGATATATAATAAATAGATAAATCATAGATTGATCAATATAGACATATGACAGATTGATTAAAAGATAGATGAGGCATCATAATAGATATAGATAGATAGATAGATAGATAGATAGATAGATGGATGGATGGATGGATGGATGGATGGATGATAGGTAAATGTTAATCTCAGTGCCTTTCTCCTAGTCTCTTGCCTCCTCTTTGTTTGCTCCATCCATCTGCTTCATTATGATATGTTGTAACTCGAACTTCTTCTGCCTGGCCCTCTTCTCTGAATTGCATCCCTTTTTAAGGTCATGCTTTTACACTCAGTATGTGGGTGACAGCATGTATAGATCAGGATATTCAGGTATATCCAGCAATAGCAGACCATACCAGCAAGGTAGACCTCATTGGCTGGTGCAAATCATGTGCCTGAGCTATGTTCCAAGTAGCAACCTTGGATGCCCTGCTCAAATCCCCTTCCTAAGAAGATCTCCAAAGAGCTTGGTCTGCCTCCCCACACCATATGCCTGGCCTGATACCAAGTTGATACTGGTACACCATGCTCTTGGAACATTGCCTCAAGATCCATGAGCCATATAAACTACTCTTGTAAGTTACCCAGTGTGTTAGGTTTCCACACTGTAAAAGATACCTGAGAAACTCAACCTGTAAAGAGAGAAGCTATAATTTGGTTCACTGTTTTGGAGGTTTCAGTCCATGGCCAATTAGACCCATTGCTTTGGGCTTGTGGTGGCATACCATCATGGGAACCAAGGATAGGGCAATCAGTTCACAATATGGCAGGGAGCAAAAGGAGAGAGAAGAGACAAATTCCTCAATCCCCTCTGGACAACATGCCTATGAATTACTTAATGTCTCCCATTACACTCCGCCCCTAAACATTTCTCCACCTCCTAGTAGGGCCCAGTTAGAGACCAAAAGCCTACTGCCAAAGTTTTTGGAGACATTGAAGGTGCAAACTATGGCACCCAAATTCATGCATTTCATTACAACAAGGAAAGATAACACATAGTAAAAGAGAGTGAGAGAATAATGGATTACCCAGGATAGGTGTGACCCATTACCCAATGTTGCCAACACGTGTGTCCTGAGCAGGCTTCTGACTGCCTCTCACACCAGCACTATGCCACAATCATGGTCTAACAAGATGGATTTCACTGGCTAAATAATGTCATTTTGTGAGTGTCTGCACACCCCCTCAAACTGTCACACAGAAATCTCCAAACTGGTTTCCAGGCTCACAGAAGTCTTGAGTCCATCAGGTCCACATCTAGTAAATAGTCTTGTCAGATGAAAGTTGGGTTGGGATAAAGAAATGACAGAAGCTGCAGCCCCACAGCAGAATCATGTGCTGTTGGCTGTGGGATTGTTCCCCTACCTTTTCCCTTCAAAGACATCCCAGGAACGACCCCCATGTTTTCAGGGCTGATGGAGATCATCCAGTGTCCTCTTGAACTCCTTCTAATAAAAGACAATTACTTTATGTCGCCTCGGGCTCTTTCTAGCCCGCATAATGTCAATGTCAAAATCTCCAATTAAAAGGGACTTTTTTGAAGAAGGACAAAAAAAAAAAAAAAAAAAAAAAAAGACTAATAAAAACCTTGAAAGAATAGGCTAGCAAGCAAGCAGAGCTTCTGACCGAACCAGGAAGCCAACAAATTCTAGGTCATAAAAACTGCATGAGTCCAAAGACCCCGGGTTCAAGTTCAAAACATTCTGCATAGGCTGTGTGTCTTGAAAACAATTATCATGCTGGACACTCTAGTTCTCCCAACCTTTCAGAAATGGGGTTTCCATGGATCTGGTAAATCTCACTCAGGGCTCCAACTGCTAAATCATCTGTAGTGAGTTTAACTGTGTCTCCTCCAAATAAGTTTTTCTGGGAGTCTTCCCTCTCAAAACCTTGGACCTTATTTGGACAGTGGGTATCTTCACAGAGATATAAAATAAAATGAGAATCATTGTGGGTGGTCCTCGAGTCAAAAATGATTGCTGGCCTATAAAAATAGGGGCAATTTAGACACCGAGACATGTGTGCACAGAAGAAATGCATTAGTGAAGAGACAGAAGGAGTACACAGCAATGTGTATACCTGAGCCTCCATTAGTAGAACCTGGAACAGATGAGAGGGGCAGGGAGAAAAAAGAACAGATGGAGGGAAGGAAAGGGAGAGCGTAGAAAGAGGACAGAGATGGGGAGAGGGGTGTCTCTGTATAGAGTTTCATCTGCTGTGGCTTGAGTATAAGATTGGAAGGGCCCAAAAAAATCCTAAACCCTAGCCTAGTTATTCCAGTACATTTTAGAGCAGAGAGTGGTGACAGAGATAGGAAGATGGCTGCTAAGACTGCCTTCTTTGCAATGACAGAGATGTCTGAAAGTGCTACAAGGTACTAGTCACTTCTGTTAGATGACTGTCATCACACACCAAATTCAATTCTTGGCCTTTGCCATCTCTGCTTGAGGTGATCCATTATGCTGCATCGTCTCACACTTGCCCCTCCCTGGGACACCCAGTCTCCAGTCCACCAGGCAGGCGGGCTCCTGGGGACATGCTCTAGGGTCTTGCCAATGAAACGCCTGCAAGATCAGCAATCATTTCTCCAGCTAAGCTAGGCAGGGCAGGTGCAAGCCCATCCCACCATCTTCTTTACGTTCTGTCTAGTTAGATATAAATCCGAGTATTTCTGCTCATGTCAGTACCAACACGGGGCATTGTTATGGCTTGAAAATCCCTCCAAGACTCATGTTGCAAATTTAATTACTATTGACACAGTACTAGAAACTGGGCCGTTAGCACATGATTAGGATTAATAGTATGATCTCAGCAGCAGACCAGACATCAAGAGAGTGAGACTGAGATGTCACACGAGTTTGGCCCTCACTTGCTTGCATCTCTTACACATGCTTAGCTTCCCACCACCATGTGGGATACAGCAGAGGCCCTCACCCACAGTCACACGGTGTTCTCACCCATCCCAGCTTGTGAGCAAGCGTGAGAAGACACAGTAAAAATGCCTCCTAGAGACCTCTGTGAGCGGTCAGCAAAAGCCCAGAACTACAAGAAATGAATTTCTTATTTTTAATAAATTACTCAACCTCACTTCCACTTCAGTGATATAAAGTAGATTAAGTCAAATATTAAACCCCAAAGAAAGAATCATTGCCTAATTTAAAGGTTGAGAGTTGACAGCTCCACATGGTGTGCTTCTGGGGAAGATGGGGCGGGGGGGGGGGTGACCTCAGTTGATAAAATGTCTGTTGCATAAGCATGAGGACTTGAATTGGGGCAACCCAGTAAAGGGACTTGAAAAATACCCTCTGGAGTTCATAGGCCAGTCACTCTAGCCAATGAGTAAGCTCTAGGATCAGTAAGAGACCCTATCACAAACATTAAGGTGGAGAGCAATGGAGGAAGACACCAGACATGGATGTTTGTCCCCCACAAGCTCATGCACACAAGCGCCACCCGCTCAACAAACTACACTCTCACGAATGTGTGTGAGAAGATAGGAGGCCATGTAGGAGGAGTCAAACAGGCCCCGTGGAACTGCCACGTGGATAGTAATTGCTCAACAAAGCAAGGATACAAAAACAAAAAACAAAACAAAACAAAACCTGATGCTCCAGAACAGCAGCCGAAACAGCAGCGGTATGTGAATGTGACTTACATGGTGAGGATTTTTACTTTAGGGAAAACGCTACAACTCTCCTGTCTCCACATCATAGCGAAGCCTCTCAAGGAAGAGACCTCCGAAAGTTTGCAAAGTTCACGGTGCTGGTATCCACATCCAAGGGTCCAGAGCTTCCAGTAAGCCCAGAAGCCCCGAAACTGTTTAATATAATCGGGAGGAAGGGCATGAGCTCCTGCTGCTTGTCTAGTCCCCTGACAAATGCAAATGCCTGCTCTCCACGGAGGGACATTTTCCCTTCTAAACCTAGCTTTGTATTGACTTATCTTCTCTAGTATCCACCCCTCCAAAGCAAAATAGAAACCCCCGTTTGGTAGGTAATTTAAAATTCAAATGAGTACAAGTCCTATTTTGACCACTTGGAGAAATTATCCGTGATTCTCTCTAGCATAAAACGAGGGTTTAAAAAAAAAAATCCGAACTGTCCTCCTTTGTCCTTGCTTTCCCACATGTCTATGTCCGCATGGAGGGGTGGTTGTCTTGTCAGACAGACTAGGAGACAAAGGAGACATAGAACGTTTCAATTTGTAAAGTTTCTTAGATACCTCCTGTTGCCAGAATGGGAGATAAGAGTATGAGTCCCTTTAGAGAAGAACAGCTTCAGACAAACAGTCTGAAGCCACAGGAAGTCCTAAGGTCTGTGGAAGGCAAAGGAATCCCACTTCAAGCAACCCACAAGGTGCCAGAAAGCTGCTGCCAGCCTTTCCCAGCAACAGCATAGCACGTGGCCTTGTGTTGCGCAGGCTTTCCCTGCTTTGGGTATGAAGTCTGTCAAAACTACTTGAAAGTCCATTACAAGTTTTCAATTTTCCTGCACACTACATCAAAAATAGACCAGAGGGGGACTCTTTTTTTATTATTATTAATTTAATTTTTATATTCCAATCCCAGTTCCCCCCCTCCCTCCTCTCCTCCCAATCCCCCCATTTTCCCCCCTTCACCCATCTGCTCCACGGAGATAAGGCCTCCAGTGGGGGTAGTCTTTCTGCTTGCTCAGAAAGCATTTCTCACCCAGAATGGCCTCTGAGAGTTCTGACTGGCCTATTCTGATTAGCTCAGAGAGTGTGTGACTGAAGTGTTCTGTCGCTCCACCAAGCTTGCCAAGGCTCTCATTGACTGCCATGAGCTTTCTCTAATGCAACTACAGAGTCACAAGGCAACCATGGAATGAGGTTTTCATGGTTGGCTCCAGAGTACACAGTGTGAGGATGTCCCTACTGTGAAAGCCTCTCCTTGATCTAGGATTCCTTTCACCACCTCTACCCCCATGAATTCACGATGGTGTCTTGTCAGCAGTCAGTAGACTTCTTCCCCTGTGATAACGGAAGCTACTCAAGAAATAAATTCTGTGCTGGGGAAAGGGGAGTACACACTTTTAATCCCAGTACTCAGGAAACGGAGGCATGTAGATCTCTGTAAGTTCCAGGCCAGCCTTGTCTACAATGCGAGTTTCAGGACAGCCACAGCTATTATACATAGAAATCTTGTCTCAAAAAATTAATAATAATAATTAAATTCTTGTTCTGGGGAGATAGCTCTGTCATATAGCAGTCCCCTGACAAGCATGAAGACCTGGGTTCAATCGCAGAACCCAGAACCCACATGAAAAGCCGGGTGTTTCGGCACACACTTGTAATCCCAGAAATGTAAAATAGGAGGTAAACAGATAGATGCCTGGAGTTTGCTGACCAGCCTGTCTCAAACAAAAAGTGGAAGGCAAATTAAGGAGATCTGAAATTATCCTCTGGCTGTCAAGTATGCCCAAGGGCACTATCACACACTCACACATAAGTTCTTGATGGCCTATCCCCAGATACTGAAAGTGATCTTGTATGATATCTATCCTTTAAATTAAAGCATTTTGACTATATTTTCCATTCAAATAAAAAAATCTCTTCAGCTACTTTCTCCTCCTAAAGAAACAACACAAAGATACTAATCTAATTCGATTTGTCATGGTAAACATTGCATTACAATTTGTCTCTGTCTCTTAAAACCTTTAATAAATCTAAAACACTACGTTCATCGGCTGTAGCACAGTTCTTTCTGATGAAATCGAGCCTCTGGTTGTCTCTGAAGATGGGTCTAAAGCAATGGTTCTCAGCCTGTGGGTAGTGACACCTTGGGGTCAAAAGACCTTTTCACAGGGGTTGCCTAAGACCATCAGAAAACACAGATATTTACATTACAATTCATTACAATAGCAAAGTTAGACTTACTAAGTAGCAGTGAAAATAATTTATAGTTGGGAGTCACTACCACCTGAGGAACTGTATTAAAGGGTTGCAGCATTAAGAAGATTCAAAACCACTGGTCTAGAGAAAAAAGATTTCTCTAGTCAATAGCTATACCTTGCTATATCACAAGACACTATGCAAGTTCACTCCAAAATAAAAGCCTCTATCTGTAATAGCAGCAACAGTTGAAGCCACCACCTAATCAAATAGAAGATTTTTCCAGATATGGCCACCACCCTTGCAATGGGTACACAACAGGTGGGATTGTGATACATGGTGCCACTAACATTTACCCATCTTCTAAGATAACACATCAATTCAGAGGCAAGATTCAAAACATTTGGCTTTTAGTGTAGTATCTTCGGGCAGAGGAAACATTCTAAGATCATGTAAACTTGTACATTCTGCCTGCCAAATATATGCCACGTAGATCCAGACCAGCAACTTGAGAGCCACCAATGATCTCAGAGACACACTGGGACACTCAGATCTGACCTTGGTTCAGTTCTCCAGTATGAGCCCCCCCCCCCCCCACTTTTTATGAATAAATTCTAGTAGCATTTGGGGGAGTTCAGGATTATCATCAGTTTTGTGCCAAAAAAAAAAAAAAAAAATGACAGAAGGGTCTTGACATTTTTTTCACGTCTTGTTGAGTCACTCTTGTAAAATGATACCAAGTCCTTTCGGGAAAACCCTGGTGGAAGATTCTGTATGTAGGTCAGTATACTAGCCCTGAAGGAACCACAATCAAGACTCTCCCAATCTGAAAGGTGATTTTGGTCTATGTTCAAGAAAGATGTGACCCTTCAGTATAATACCTCTGGCCAAAAGACTTGGCATATTGCCCACAATATACTTACAGCGACATTTTAGCAGGATGTCCATCTACCTCATCCTTAAGGACATCATGATCAAATAAGCATTGTCAAAGTCCCCTGTGTATTACAGACACACAGACATGCACACACACACACACACACACACACACACACACACACACACACGCACGCATTCTTGTCATCACTGCATCAAGAGTTCAAGGTCATCCTTGATTACATAGCAACATTGAGGCCAACCTGGATTACATGAGACACTCTTGAAAATAGAAAATAAGAAAATAGCATAATTTCTGAATGAAAATTGTATGGAGGAAGGTATGGGTGTGCAGATTCACATGTGTACCAGTGTATGTACATGCATAGGAGACGCATGCAGAGGTTTCCCTGTGGGGTCATTCTTCAGGAGGCACCCACTTTGTTGTTTGAGACAAGGCCTCTCACTGGAACCTGAAGCTGATTGGTTAGGCCAGGCTGTTGGCCAGCAAGCCGAGGAGACCTACCTGTTTCTACTCCCACTGCAGCTCTGTGGTGACAAGACTGTAACATTTCACCTAACTTTTCACATTGTTTCTGAAGGACAAACTTAGTTCCTCATTCTTGTATAGCAACTGCTTTACCGGCTGAGACATCGTTCCTGCCCCTGAATGACATTTCTGAAGGAAGTAGGAGGTGATGGGACATCTGTAAAGTCCCTAATTTTGTGACTTACCCATGAGACTACCAGAGGCAGAAACTAGAGCGCTGACTGGGAGGGAGAGTAGGGTAAGAAATTAATGGTAGGACAAATGAGAAGTCTGTGGCTCTGTTTCTGGGGAAGATATTTATAACACACATGTCAGTACGTTCCAGAAGATAAAGAAAGGAATCTCTCTGAGTGTATACATCTTATAGGATAGAAATACAAAAGTCAGGGTTGTGCAATAAAAACAATGCCCAAGTAGACTACCTCAGAGCCCTCATATTTGCCTGACTTCCTCACGACTCTCAGAGCCTCTACGTTCCCACTGAAGTAAGAAGAGCAATAGTGTCTAAGCTCCCACAGCTGTCTGCTCACTCAGGTGAACAGCCATCTGCAAAGTTCAAGTGCATCCCAAAACAAAAGGCAGGTCCTTGCTAATGAACAGGAGCTGGGGCTGACAGCCTGGGCTTCCTGCCAAGCTCATTTGTTGCCAGCTGAAGTTGGTGAACACTAATAGGCCCCTAAAATATTCCCTTAGATAACTAATGTAAAATCTGCCAACTCTGGCCACTGGCAACCAAGAGGATGCTAAAATGTGATGAAGAGAAAGGACACACTCCGAGGGAGACCATCCCACTGGGAGCCCTGAGTAACTTCTCAGCTCTCACCTGGAGAACTCATATTCAAACTCAGCTGCTGATTACAAACTCAGGCAGGCTCCTGCTGGGCTCAGGAGGAGAGTTTTACCAAGCAAGAGGCAAATTTGCAAGACATCTAACAAGTGTATACCAACCTCCCCTCGAGGGGAATGTTAGAAAGAGCATTATGACTGAAACAGACAATGAAAGGTATAGTCAGGGGATCCTAGAATCCTGATTTAAAATGCTAATTTTTAGTTAACCTAAGAAGAATCTTTTTTAAGAATCAATCAACTTATTCTGGTTTTCTGGTCTGGTGTGTATGGAAGTAACCACTATAAAAAGCAGAAAAATCAATCTTTTCTATATCTGTCAGAGAGTCACATGGGAAAACATGGCCTCAGAATTAAATGGACTGAGGAGAAAGCATGAAAACCTGAATTCAGATCCCCATCACCTACAATAAAGTCAGCAGTGACAACACACATCTGGATTCCCCGGCTCTAGGGAGGCAGAGACAGGACTCAGAGACTTGGAGTCCAGCAGTCAACCAGCAGAGCTGGATCCATGAGCTCCAAGGTCAGTAAGAAACCCTGTTCAAAAAAAATAAGGAAGAGAGCAATAGGCAATAGCCAGCATCAATCTCTGAGCTCCATACATATGTACCCACATAGAAAGAGACAAAGAGGTTCTACTAACTCTGGAACAGAGTCCGCCACGTAACTAGTGCTGAAACAGGAAAATCAAAATGTATTTACTTGGCTGGAGACTCACTGTCAGTGTCTGTCATGCAGTAGTGGGACTCAGTGGCCAAGACAGATGGAGGCAAGCCCCTGGGTGATGCTGAGCCCAGGCTCTGTCTCCCAGACCCAGTATGGGCACTGCTTAAAGCTGAGGAGTGTTGAATAGGAGCACTGTCTCACCATGAGGTTAGAAATAAAAGTCATGGCCTTCCATGAGGTGTGTGCCATTCCCTCATGTTTTTGAGAACTGAGTCCTCACATGCAGCCTGAGTTGGCAGCAGCTGTGCAGGAGGAGGCTAGACCTCAAAGGATGATGAGTTCACGACATCAGTACAGTTCCATCAACTCAAGATTCTGAAAGCAATCCCTTTGGAGCGCTAGTATGGAAATACTCCAAGGACGTGTCTGACACATTTTTCTAAAAAGGGCACACTTGGCAACCCTCACATGTCCTACACCTTTCAATAAAGTCTTGTTTAAAAAGAAAAAGATAAATTGCTGGAGACTCAATGTGAACAGAGTTAAAAGTCTAGGGGACTCAGACAGAGCAGGACCTACCAGAAGGCAGGCAGGGAGAAAAGAAGGAAGGCAGGCAGGAAGGAAGGGAGAAAGAAAGGAAGGAAGGAAGGAAGGAAGGAAGGAAGGAAGGAAGAAAGAAAGAAAGAAAGAAAGGAAGGAGAGCAGGAATGAAGGAAGCAAGGAAGGCAGGAAGGAAGGAAGGAAGGAAGGAAGGAAGGAAGGAAGGAAGGAAGGCAGGAAGGAAGGAAGGAAGGAAGAAACACTTATGACTATGAGGCACAAGCTCACAGAGACTGAGACCAGCCACAAACCAGTTTCCAGTCCCTCACGCTCCATCATCATACCTCACACTTCATCATCATACCCCTGAAGGCCCGTCAATCAGAATGTGTTTGTAACAAGCTGTCACACACACATGAAAACAAAAAAAAAAAAGTTACAAGGCATATTAAAAGGTGAAAAGCAAACAGTAGCTCACTGCTGTGATCATAGAACTAAGAAACAGAAACAGAAGGACCAGGAGTTCAAGGATGTCCATGACTATGTAATGAGTGTGGCGCTATATGAGAGCCTATTTTAAAATAAAAAATCCCAACAGAAAGCAGAAGCAGGAAGATCTCTTTGAACTGAAGGCCAACTTGATATGAAGCTCTAGAACAGACAGACAGAAGAGCCTGTCTCAGAAAACAAAACAAAATGTAAATTCAATTGAATTAATTTAGAAATAAAAATAAAGCAACAAAGACTGAATGGGCCATCATAATCTCACCCATATATGGTGAGAATATTGCAAGTATTAATTTACAAACATGCTTTTATAACTGGCTGGTATTCTGAAAACTTTAATTGAAAAGGTAGACATGTATAAGGACAAGTGGTTACTATAAGCAAATTCCAACAGAGATTCAAAAAGAAACACCAGCCCCTTTGATAGGCTCAATACATACCAGATCTAACACAGCTAAGAAAAGACTTTGAGCTTGAAGAGACATGAAACATTCCAAACTGAAAGTACAGAGACAAATAGACAAAAACAGAAAAGACCAAAATATAAAATAAATTAGTGGGACAGCTACAAAAGGCATCGCATGTGTGAGAATACCAGAAAGAGAAATAAGTAAAGACAAAATCCATTTAATAAAACAATAAGAATTCCAAAACAAACCTCAGACCCAGGAAACTTACAGGATATTAAACAAAATAAGTGATAGAAGGTAAAGAAAGGAAGAGAGTCCATCCAGGCATATTCAAGCCTCAGAAAGATCAAATACAAAGAAAATGACTTGAAAAAAAAAATTATAGATGGGAGCAACCATTGTGATGAGTAACACTGATTGTCAATCCAATAGAATGTAGAATTGCCTGGGAGACAAACCTTGGGCATGTGACAAATGGGCTACCTAAATTAGGTTAACTGAGGTGGGGGGGACCACCTTGAATAAGGACAGTATCTTCCAAGGACAGATGTCTTAGATTAAAAGGAGAGGAGGAGAAAGAAGGGAGAAGAAGGAGGAGGAGAAGACTGTTCTCTGCTTCCTGACTGTGACACATAATGTGACCATCTGTCTCAAGGTCTAGTCACCATGACTTCCCCACCATGATGGACAATACTCTTGAATGTTGAGCCAAAACGAACCTTTAATTTTGCTTCTTATCAAGTATTCTATCACATCAAAGAAACTAGTAAACAATACAGCCAATCACCTTGCCTGTACATAAAGTGATGAAAGATAGATAGATAGATAGATAGATAGATAGATAGATAGATAGATTATAGATATTATTATCTTAGTTTCTGGTTGCTGTGGTTAAATGCCCCAAAAAAGGGCAAGTTGGAGGAGATTTATTTTGATTCCTGTTACAGATTACAGTTCATCAAAGCAGTGAAATTATGGAAGCAGAAGCTTAAAGGAGTTGGTTATGTCACAGCCAGAATCAGAAACAGAGCAATGAACATGTGCACTCACCTCATTTTCTCCACTTCTACAGTTCAGGATTCCATGCCTACAGAATGGCGCCACCCATGGTGGGTGACTCCACCTCAGTTGACACAATCAAGACAATCCCCCACAGACAATCCCTTCATCCCTTCCTGTGACTCCCTTCCCAGGTACTCTTCTATTGTTTCAAATGTATGTATGTATGCATGTATGTACTCATTCTCAGACACTATTGTGATTTGAATGAGAATGCCCCCCATAGGCTCATTTATTTCAATGCCTGGTCTCCAGTTGGTGGAGTTATTTGGAAAAGATTAGGAAATGTGGCCTTTTTGAAGGACGGGTCACTTGAGGGTAGGATTTAAGGTTTCAAAACCCCATACCAGGTCCTCCCTCCCTCCCTCCCTCTCTCTCTCTCTCTCTTTCTCTCTCTCTCTCTTTCTCTCTCTGCCTCCTGCTTATGAGTCAGACATAAGCTCTCAGCTACTGTTCCAGCCCCATGCATGCCCACCATGATGGCCATAAACTCACCCTCTGAAACTGTAAACAAGCCCCCAATTAGATCAATTAGATGCTTTGCTTTCTTTTTATTAGTTGCCTTCATCATGGTGTCTCTTCACATCAATCAAACATTAACTAAGAGAGAGGACATGAAAGCAAGAAGAGAACTGAGCAGAATAGTTAACGTTAAGAGATAAAATACCCAGCATTATAAATAGGATGGGGACTTGTAAGAAGAAAGGGTTCAGAGGGAAATAAGAGGGAAAATGCAGGGAGGGGGGTGAGTATGATCAGAATACATTATATACAAGTATGAAATTTCCAAAGAATATATTTTAAAATTTGAAAGAAGTATTAAAAAATTATTCAGAGAAAAGCAAAATAACATGTCAGAAACTAAGGTGCACATAAGGAAAAGGGCATCTAAGAAGGCATATGGAAACAAAATTTTAATTTTCAATGTCCCTATTTTTAATTTATCTAACACATAACAATTTGTTCAAAATAACCACACAAAGAGAGACATCCACACACATACACACACCCAGCCAGATGCTGTATAATGACATTCTAGTCAATGACAGACAGCATATGTGGTGACAGATACGTAAGGTTGCATCACCCAAAAATACTGGAGCCATCTTGATCTATGTAAGTACATGCCTGATGTTACTACATTGATTTTTTTTAAAAAAAATGGATTTATCAGAATCATTCCCTTTATTAAGTAACACATGACTGTATACATGTACATATTTGGGTGTGCTTGTCCATTTATGTATATTTTATGGGGAATGAGTGATAGTAACAGTGAAGAAACTACTTTAGCAATGTTTCATTATTATAAACCACTTGCAAGGCCTATGAAGAAGAATATCACTATTAGAAAGTAAAGTTGACTTAGTTTTAAATAATTGCTTAGGACTCTAGAGCAACTATTAGAAGAAGAGGGACAGTAATTTACATTACATTGCTTACTTTCCTTCTTACTGTGACATATGACATGGCAGAAGACACTTAGAGGAAGAACATTTATTGTGATTCACAGTGTCAGGGGTGTGGGTCCACCATAGCAGGACAGGCATGTGGAGTGGCTCAGGCAGCAGATCTGCCGTGTCTTCCCATGTAATGTACAAATTCAATCCAACTTCAGACACTGGCAAAGTAATTTTAAAGTTTATAACTATGGGCCAAAGTCCTAGATTAGAAGAAAGGGAAAATGGAGAACAGACATACCCTATCTCACACTCATTCAAAGGTTAAGCTAATCAAGACAGTCTGAAATTCTTGGAAAATAGGTAAGCACTTCAATGAAGCAGATAGAGAGCAGTGTTTCTCAACCTGTGGGTTGCGACCCCTTTGGGGTCACACATCAGATATCCTTCATATCCAATATTTACAATATGATTCATTACAGTAGCAAACTTTCAGTCATGAGGAAGCAATGAAATAATGTTATGGTTTGTGGGAGTCACCACCACAAGAGGAACTTTGTTGAAGGGTCGAAGCATTATGAAAGTTGAGACCCACTACTGTAGAGCCTAAGACTGTGTCTGCATAAATATAATCAGCTGACCTTTGACAAATGAACAATGGAACAAAGGTTATTTCTTCAACAAATGACACTGGAAAGCTTATAAAAACTAGACATCCATGTGTGGGGGGTAGGGGATCCCAGAGAACAACACAAGAGAGAATCTGGGGGAGGGAGATTTTTAGAGTTATTCTCTACACTATAATGATAGATGTGTAGTAGTATCAGCCTTTCTAAAGCCACTCACTGTAAAGTACTGGGAGAACACTAACATCATGTGTCAGTGTAGGTTTATCAGGTATGGCAAATGTATCACCACTGTCATTAGCACAAAACAGGCAGCAAGTGTAGCTGCAAAGGAAGGGGTAGGATGTGCTTGGAATCCCCATGCTTTCTATTCAGTTTTTCTGTGACCCTGAAACTGATCTACAAATAGTTCATTATCCTGGAAAAGTACACTGAGTGATTCACAGGTTGCTGGATGCATTTCCCATCACATGAACCATTTTCCCATAGCACAGGTACTTACCACTTGAACTCTGGACCCGTCCCACCCTCTGATGAAGTTCAGGAGACAAATCTGTGCAATTAATAAATATCCTGTCTCCTGGGAAGAGAGCCTGCTGGGCTCCCAGCAAGATGCTCAGCACTTTAAAATACATCATCACATTCCATTCCCAGCACAATGCAAAGAGGTGGGTATCTTATATCCATTTCCCATTCAGGAAATGCTCACAGATGCATAAACACATTGGGGAGTATAGAAGATGTCTGCAGCTGCTTGCACAACTTAAGAACAATTCCTTACACATTACATTCAGAAATCGAGCATGAGAAATTCAGTTCTATATTTATGAAAACCCCAAAGAAAATACTTAGACATTGTAAGAAGATGACAAAAGGCAGAGAGTGCTGGTAAGTGTAGTTTAGTGTCTACTTGCCTAAGTTTGAGGCTGCATCGTCTTCAAAGACACAGAATCAAGAATCTCAAGTAAGTAGAGAATATCTTTACCACAACTTTGTTGTACCCTTTACACAGTGGGTGTAATAATAAGACTTTCCCAAGTGACCAGTCACAACCTCAAGAGATCCAGCATAGACTTAGATGTGTCAGCAACACCAGCAGCCTACATTAGCCAACTTCATTTTACTAGCTACTGAAACAAATATCCCCAGACACAAGACAACAATAGAGACTGGAAAGTTCTCTTCTACACATGTGCTTGACCCCTTTTCTCATGGGGCTTAGCCTCTGAGTCTTCCTCGTGTCCTTTGGATCCTTTATCTGCAAACTCTGCTTCATGTAGAACATTTTAGGGACCATAACCCAAAAAAGCAGAACTCTACCTTCCCATGGACCAAACACTACTTCATCAATACAAAGGGGGCCTGGGGGATGCAGCTGTGTGCTCAGGAGTACAAAACTCTGAACGTGTACATGCTAACAGCTGAGACACCAGTCTCTGTGATTTCTGAGCTTCCAGAAAAGGAGAATAGAAGCCATGTGGAAGCAGTGAGGGTGAAGAATGAGGGTGGCAATGGCCAGCCCAGCTCTGTCACATATTAAAACTCTTGAAGGCTCAGTTTCTCACATGTGAAGTGAAGCTATAAAAAATAAATAAATAAACAAATAAATAAGTGTGAGCTGTGGGGACTGTTTGAAAAAATGAATAGAGGCATAATTTTAGATGACCCAAGACCAAGCACAGGACCCTTCAACCAAGGGAGGACTTCAATCATGTGACCCAGAGACCCTATGTATCCATGACTCCCCATGGCTAGAGGAGGGCTTTCAAGAGGTGCCCAGCCTCTTATCCATTCCTGCCCAGCTCTAAAGGATCTGCTCAACACATAAGCCCTGTTTCCAGGTCTGAGCCTCAAGTGCCCAGTGAGGCAAGCCCATCACAAAGCTGGGGATGAGTTCCTGGTCCAGCTTTCCTGAAACCAAACATCATCGGACATCCTGAACCAAGGAGAACTAACAAAGTGTAAGCCCAGCCTTCTCTGTCTAGACAGGGCCTTCAGTTATATGCAGAGAAGGAATGGAGCTTTGTGTGCTTATTTTGTGTTGTATTAGCCCTAACGCCACCAAAAACAGGATGTCTCCTGGCAGTTCCACCACCCATCTGGAACTAGGATAATCAACTGGGTTCCTGGAGGTAGATATGTGCTATATCAAAGAGACTCATAGAATACCCAAAGAGCCATATCTGTGTGCTACAGAGGCCATCAGTCCACCCTTGCCATGCTCAAAGAATGTGTCACTGTTGGCCAATGGCAGAAGATTAGCCAAACCTCACACAAAGTCCTCCAAGATAGCAATTTATGCTGTGTTGACTCTGTGTCAAAAGCCAAGGAAAGGATTTTATTCTAAATCTAAACTTCTCTGCCTGGGGCTTAGTCAGTTAAAATGTCTGACAGAGAGCTACCTCCTTCCTGTTTCTTAGTCAAGGGAAACCGTGAAGAATGAAGGGTCCCCAATCCTTAAAATACAAATTTTATTCCAGTGACTAGGAAATAGCAACACAACTTGCAGGTGTTTTCACAGATAGTCTAGGCATGAGTAAAGGGAGAGATTGGGAAGGGTGCATAAGAGCTGACCCTGTCCCTTGTCAGCAGGAAAATAACCAACTATCCCCAAGCCCTATTCAGCTACATTTGAGAATAATGTAGAGTGTGAAGTAGGTGAGGGATACATATATATTCTGTGCCAATACTATGTTGATCCAGACAGTAACCTTGGCATTATGAATTACTGTGTTCATAGGGGGATTCAGGAGCCAGCCCACCTCAGGTACAGATGAGTGACTCTGCATTCTGTGGTGTATATACATTGTCCTTCTGGGGGGAAATAACTGTTAGCAAAGGAAAACTCGAAACAAATATTAAGTAAGCAAAGCCACACGAAGTCTATTACCTAAAATACCAGCATGACTTCCTCAAGAACCCGGGCTAGAGTGGATAGATCTCTTTTGACCACTCATCTCCAAGAGCCCCACATGCCTGGAACAAGACCAGCCACATGGCCTCGACCTGGCTCACTCAAACAGCTACAAATATGTGCATTTGCACATAATTACTGACTTCCTCCTCAGATTTAATGTCTGAGTTTATCTTCACTTTAATCCAATTTCATGCCTGGAGCAGAGGGACTCTAACAGAAGGTCTTTCTTAACCTCCCGATATCATTAATTATTGCTACATTGGGAGTTTCTGCACAGAACAAGCAGGTTTTTAAATAGAAATCATTTGTCTCTCAGCAGGGAAACTCAGCAGCTTTATTTCCTACTCTTGAAGCTGCTGCACCAGAGTGACCCGTTTCCTGGTGACCACCCCAAGATCACCTCCAAGCAGAGCCCAACCTTCCTCACCCCCTTCCAGGCCAACCTGATTTGGCACCTGTAGCGGGAGGCATCCATTTCCTCCTTTAATTGTCGAATAGGGTTTGCTAGAAGGAAACACCAGCTGTTCCCTGGGCTCCGGGCATTTGGTCATGTTTCCTGGTGATTTTCTACTCAAGGAAATCCCCTAACTCATTAAAAAATAATAATAATAGATTAATTGACCAGTTCAGCAACAAGTAGCACCAGGACCCAATAAACTTTGCAAAGAGTATGATCCAATTACAACCGTGCTCAGCGGGAATGCAGTGGGTAAGCCAACATAATCTTTCTTGAGCACAGGAATTTTTATGTTTTCTCCCCATCTATGTCACTCTTCTATGTTAGCATGGACTTTGGGTCTAAGTGCAGTCCCCCGTCTTGTTGTCATGCCTGCTGCTGAGACACAAGGTCCCAGCAAATGACTCTGCGAAACCAATGAGGTCTCAGACAGGGTGGCTGGCTGCAGGATTGACTCTGCAGGAGCCCCTACAGCAGGGCATGTGGATTGAGAAGAGCCCATCATCCCCAGTGCACTAGCATCTGGAATGCTGTCAGCATCTGTCAGCCAAGCAGCTGCTGCTGGCTCTCCACACCTCAAGGTCAGCAGGAAGCAGGGCTTTGGTAACTAGCCTGATTGCAAAATCAGGCTGAATGGGGCTGTAGAAGTGCAGGCAAGGCTAAGAGAATGAGCCTGATGAGAGACACTGGTAAGATGCCTCTCGGTGGGGCTTCTCTCCCTGGGACAGGCCACACAATCAATTGAAAACATATGACACCATCAAAATAGTTCCTCTGAAAGGGCACCAGAATGTAAGTGACATTCATGCAAGACCAGACTTCAAATTATCCCAACAAGGATTTACTAAGCACACCTTTGTGAGGTGTGGGTATGTTCATTTGTAGTGATTTTACTCTATAAATACATACCACGTAACATTTTATATACCTGAAATATGCACAATAAAATGTGGTTTTGAATGAAGAGTCCAGGGAGAGGGGCAGTAGAGGTTCTCCTTGATCTAGAACTTACAGGTTTCCAAACACTAGGCCAAGGTCATTGCTTCTCGACTGAACTGCCTGTACACAAAACTTTTCATCTAAAATGCGCTTCTGAACTCAGCACCTCTTTCTCTTGGCACTTTTCTTCTTCTCACAGATTTTATTTATCATGTCTGCTTCCCCCCCTAGTCTCACTTTTGCTGGCCAAAGAAGAGCTGGCCCCAGCAGAGAACCAAGCACCTGGCTTGGGTTTCATGCAAAAGGCAAAGTAGACACCTGTTCCTGTGGGTACCGTCTCATCTCTACACTGGCTGCTCCTATTTCTAGAAAGGCATAGCCCTGAGACCCTCAGGGATCTCCAGCTATCACCTCAGTCTGTCACCTGTTTTATATCACAGATTCTCAGTGCCACACATCAAAGCTAATTTATCTCTGTGTCGCTAAGAGGTTCCAACCAGGATTTCTCAGCCTCAGGACCAATGGGTGTTTTACATGGTAGGGGTTGTCTTCCACATTAAAAGCTGTTTAGCTCATCCCAGCCTCTGTATAATATTTGTCAGTCTCACTTCCGTTCTGGTTATGGCATCCAACAATGTGTCCTGAGTTTTTGTCTGGTTGGAAAACCACTAGACAAGAATAAATGTTCATTAAATGAAATACCAAGATGCCCAGTGTGGTGTCTGATTTTTAACCACACCAATATTGTTTTCAAGTGCAAATCACATGTTTCCCAGATCCACTTAACCTCACTTGAGTTTGTAGAAATAAGACTTTACGGTTGGTGAGGGTTAATTATGAACAACAAAACAACATTTTGAGAAGGAACCTGTCCAGGTAGGATAGCTCGGACAGCCTTGAGCTAATCATCACTGGGATGAGCTAAGTGTTCACCACCATGATTCATAGACCCTCATGATGATCCTTTGGTTCACCCTCCCCACCTGCTACAGTGTAGAAATGGTCTTCATAGTTCTCCCAAAGGTTCATGTGCGAAAATCATGTTAGTCAGAGGTAGCAGGGCTATGGAGGGGCGGGGCCTGATGTACGTCATGAGAACAAAGCCTCAAAAGGGATCAGTGGTTTCGTCACATCCATTGTCCCAAGATAGCAGCTTTCTAAAAAGTGCTCTGTTATTTTGTGTGTATGAGTGTTTTACCAGTATGTATATTTGTGCACTGCATGTATGTGTTCAGTGACCAAGAAGGCCAGAAGAAGGTGTTGGCTCCTCTGGGACTGTAGTTACCAATGAGTGTGAGCTACTATGTGAGTGCTGGAGAACGAACCCAGGTCCTCTGGGAAGAACAGACAGAGCTCTTAACCACTGAGCCATCACTCTAGCCAAAAGCAGGGTTCTACGTATGACTGCTTCCCTTTCTCTGCCATGCTGTGACATGGCCAAGGCCTCTCCAGGACTAAGATGCTATGCCACACCCTTTAGATCCTGTAGCTGCAGGGATCACTAGCTAACATGAACATCTCTTCCTTTGAAACCACCCAGTGGCAGCTGTCTTGTTATACCAACACAAAACGGACTAATATGCCACTGCCTTCAACAGCTTCATGAGTGACAGACACCAAGCTGCCCCATAAACTGCTATTTCTCTGTCCTTCCTCCTCCGTCCTTAGCTATTGGCTATTCCTTCCCTCTGGGCTACCTCAGTCCCTTCCTTTCTCCCTGTGCAGGGTGCCTCCCTGTGATCCAGCCATGATCTCTCCATCTACCCTAGGACAGATGAAAGAGTCCTCTTCCCAAACCCCAGCTGTCCTATCACTTGCCCCAAATGCTCTAACCCTGCTGGGAACGGGACAGATGAGGGCATGTGATCGAAGCTAGATCAGTACTGCTGTTTCCATCCACCCCACATTGCCTGGGTGACCCACTCCTTCTGTAGTCTGAGGCAGGAGTTCAAAGGTTTCTCACAGCCTTTTCTGTCAGACAAGGGTTTTACATTATTAGGAAAAACGTATACTAACAACCTGGTGATGAACTTGGCTTTTTTTTTCTTATGGTTACTTGGGTATTATTATACACCATCAGATTTCCTGGTTCCAAGAACCTCACAATAGCATTCTAAGCATGCTACGGTACACAGAAATTACACAGTGCAGTGGGAGGCGTTTAAAAAAAAAACACATTAGTAAAATTGGATCTAGAGCACCAAGTGTTTGCAACAGTTTAAAATATTAATGCATGTTGGATGCCAAGGCTCAAGTAGACTCCTGTTTGGCAGAAACAATTTTGCATAGGTAATTAGATACACGTGCAAATATTTAACTATAAGCCAATGCTTATGCCATTGAAGTACAGTGGTTCATCAGCTAGCCACCTGGTTGGCAAAGCCAACTAAAGATTTGCCCATGTTGCAGCTACATTCTTCATCATCTAGGTATTCTGGAAATACAAACAATTAGGAAAATAGTAGGGGGAGGGTTAAAAAATGATTGAAAGGTAATTCTGAATTCTAAATTCTCAGTGGAAGCCAAACTGCTGGAAATATGCAACTATACGTACTTATCTTTGTGTTATTTTCATGTCTCCTATGAGATTATCAGTTGCTGAGTTGGCTAAACACAGTCATACTCATTCTTCAACTGAGGTGGATTGTCAACTGCACATTTCATGTAAAATGTGAACATCTGGGGAGTGGGTATGAGTCAACTGTGCAGCACTTACCGTACATGTGCACAACCCGGAATTCAATCCCCAACACCCCAAAAATACAATAATTAGTATTTTCTAAATTTTAATCAGCATACTCAAATCAAGCCTAATTGTAAATTAAGTAGTACATGCCAATAAATAGAAATATACCCACCCAGAAAATACAACTACAGAAGCATACAATGAAGCTAAAATTTTATAATCTCTGATATCATCACATGTCCCAAAGAACCATGTACCAGGGAATTCATTACAGTGTGTAGGAATGAGAACATACAATAATTGGAAGGTAGGATTGCTTGGTCCCCAGCAAGCCAACCCTTCCAGAGCCTCCTCAGTGGCAAAGTAGAGACAGCAATGTCTATTCTATTAGGTTGTATTCAGTCTGCAGCCATCCTTTCAGAGAGATAGATGACTCTCCATCCTGTCTTTGAAGGGTGTGGGGAGACCCCCGAGGAGCATTGTGGTGATGCATGGAACTTTCTAGAACTTACCTGGAGCACAATGCTGCAATACCTTTGAAAACCAGACACATCCTCTGAAGTATGACATTCGTTCCAAGTAAGATTGACTACGCTAGGTGACACATAGTAAGACTAGATACTGTAGCATGAACTACATAATGACAGGTTGCCAAAGCTTCTAAGAATGACCATTTTTCAAGAATGCAAAGAAAATGTTAGCAGTGATACTCAGAATTCACACTTCTCACTTCTAAATCGTATGTGAAGCTTTTCTGGGTCCCTGAAAGTCCAACCAAAGATTTTCCAGAGACATGTGGTCTTTCTAAGGAACCCAGTATAACAAAATTTGTGAGTGTGCATATGCAATGGCCTGAACAACAGGTGGATGGGCACAGTCACCAAGATGGACTGTGAGCTTTAGGGAGTCTCCCTTATCTTCCTCACATCTCCCAGTAGAGATACTGAGGTTACAGATGCTTAGAGATGCTGTGGATTTGAGCGCAGATGTTCAACTTGCTTGATAAGCCCTACTGCCCGCTTAACCATCTCCCTGGCCACACTCTTACATGCAAGAAAGAAAAAAACAAAACAATCCCAATGTCAGGATGTACCTGGTTGTTTAATACGTTGCTCGGGCATTTTGATGACTTAACTCTTAACTCTTAAAGTCTCAACACAGATGTGTGTTTGTATCTTCAAGCCAAGGACCTGCTGCCCCCAACATTTTTGTTGCATTGGCAACAGCGGGCCAGGCAAATGTTGCCACGTTCACACCTTTTGCTTCTTGTAGACCAATCTCACTTATTTCACTTGGAAAGCAGACCTTGTGGGTGAGAAGACTGGGATTGCCACTGGATAAACGGGCTCAGCCGGGCTAGCTCACTCACCGGGTGAGCCTGGACAGTCCTTTACCATTTCCGTGCCTCACTCCCCTTATCCACAAAAAATGCAATGCCAATATGTGTGACAGGATCATCATGCACCACTACATGCTGGGTGCCTCGCACATCCAGTGCCCCGGGAGAACACACATCAAATCCAAACAGGAGGCACCAACCTTACACTCAGTGCCATTGCTACCGAATCATTTCTCTGAAGAACAGAATTTTATTCTTCTATAATGGTGGTTGGTAACTGAGGAAATCCTGGAATATTCCCTAGTAGCATCTTCACTTGGTATGTCACAATATGACCCTCTGTAAGGGTTGAGCTGACGTACCAGACTGACGACCAACGACTTTCATGTCTTCTTCACTTTTTAAACTGAGATTGTTGTACACTCACAAGAAGTTGCAAAATAACCTAAAGCCAGTCCCCTAGCATAGAACAGATATGTCACATAGTCAAGCTGGGAACACGTCTGCTTCAGACGTGTGAAGACCTGAGTTAGATCCCTAGCACCTATGCAAAAGCAAGATGTAATAGCACATACCTATCATCCCAAGGCTGGGAAAGCAGAGAAGGAATAATGTTTGGGACTTGCTGATCAGTAATTCTAGCCAAATTTGAGAGATCCAAATTCAGTGAGAGACCCTGCCTCAAAAATTAAGGAGGAGAGTAATGAGGGAGACCCCCTGACATTAACCTCTGGCCTCTATGTACACACACATGTTCATGAATTTACATACATATAAAGAGACAGACAGACAGAAAGGGGGATAAAGGGAGGGAGGGAGGAAGAGGGAAGAGAGGCATACAGATATGCACAAATAAATACATATAAAATTGATTGTGAATAAATGTCGAAAAAACACTCTGGTGAATTCTGATTCCATCATGAGGAGAAAAAAGCAGGAACACACCACTAAACACACAATCTCTAGGCCCACAATGCTTGAGTTCAAAACCCAGACTGGGATGCCCAGTACCTGCACAGCTCTGACCAGGCAGCTCACTGCTCTGTGCCTCCGTTTCCTCTTTTGGATATGACTGTGATTGTAGGCTATCCCTCAAAGGGTTTTGATGAAGATTAAATAAGGTGATGCTTTTAAAAGATTGCTTGGCCGGTTTCCTATTCAACAAATGAAAGATCTTGTCCTATAAGGCCACCGTCCTCCTCTCGGAATCCTGAGACTTCCCTGAAAGATGAGGCTCATGGGATTCAGAAGGGAGGGGGATGAGGTAGAGTAGGTAAGTCACTGAGCAGAGAAGGTCAAGTCAGCATCTGTGAAGCCCCCCATCACCCCAAGGCCTCCAGACTATGCACCCATCCCAAGGCTGTTTTTATCACATTGCTACGGATTTTCAGTCAAAACAGTTTTGTGGAGGGTTTTTTGTTTTGTTTTGTTTCAGTCCTAAGTCCCACTTGCCCTGCATTGGTAGCTGAAAAAAATGTGAGAGGTCAAGGAAAATATAGGCCAATGAAAATAACATGGCAGCAAGAAATTAATTGCAGAGCCTGTTTAATATGACAGGGGACCCCCTAAAATCCTATTATGCCGTTCCCGGCTTCCCTTCGTCATGTGTGCGGGTTCTGTGCACAAAGGCCAGGGCAGGCTCCCCCGGTGCATTGCTGCATTAATTTGACATCTCTGGCTCCAATTAACCTTACGTTTCAACTGTTTTCTAAAGATTGTTCTTTTAATTTGTGATAAGGTTATTTTTTTTTCCAATGATGTTTCACAAGCTCGTGCACAAAGGCCTGTTGTAGAAAAGTCTAACCCAATTGCTACACACTTCAGGCAACACACTGCTGTATATACTTTGCCTGTCACAAGTGTACAGAGAAAGTTCCTGCCATGGAAGCTAGTGGGCACAAGTCGGTGACCCTATGATGACACAGTGGACATTGTAAGCCACTGAGGCCACACTCCAAGGCAAACCAAGGAAACCTAAGTGAAAACACTCTGGGTTATAAAGGCTGTGGGAAGAGATAGTCCAGTGGGTAAAGAGCTTGCCATGAAAGTCTGAGGACCTGAGTTCAGATCCCAGCATCTGCACAAAAAAGTCAGGTGTGGCCATACAGGCCCCAAATCCCAGCTCCTGAAAGGCAAAGGTGAGAGGATCACGGGCTCCCTTGACAGGTTCTGACTATTAGTGGTTCCAGAAACAAGGGGAGACCCTGTTTCAAAATATAAGGCAGGAAGCAACAGAAGACACTCCCAACATCAATTTACATGCACTTATACACATGTGCACGAATCCACATATACCACATGCTTCAAGGCAACATACTGAGCTCAGTCTGACTACTTTGCTGAAAACATGAGAACACTGGTTTGCCACACAAGTGTGAGGACCTGGGTTCAATCCCCAGGGCCTACATAGAAGCCTAGCATGGTGGCTCTTTCTTGTAATCCAAGTGCCAAGGAGACAGATAAAAAGGGCCGCTGGGGCTTTCTGGCCAACTGGTACAGACAAATCAGTGAGCTCCGGGTTCGGTAAGAACTTGTCTCAAAGAAATTAAGTGCAAAATAATGAGAAAAGATAATTGACATTGATCCCTATTCTGTCTCTGATTTGCACACACACACGCGCGCGCACGCGTGCACACACACACACACACACACAATGTTCACAAAAATACAGAGAGAGCTGGGTGTAGTTGGCTCATGCCTTTAATCCCAGCACTTGGGAGGCAGAGGCAAGCAGATCTCTGTGAGTTCAAGGCCATATTGGTCTACAGAGCTAGTTCCAGGACAGGCTCCAATGCAATACAGAAAAACCCTATCTCAAATAAATAAATAAATAAATACAGAGAGATAGAGAGAGACACAAACACACACAAGAAATAAGACTTAATTGGAAGAAGATAGTTTAGGCATGTACAGTTAAACTGACAATTGAGACCTCATCCCTTTCTTTCTCTCTTGATTCCTGCCTGCCAGGAGGTGAATACTTCCTCAACTATGTGCTCTCCACCAAGACGTACTGCTCTGCCACAGGCCCAATAGCAAAAGAGTCAAGTGACCCCAGATCAAAACCCCTGAAACAGCGAGCCAAATAAAGCTATCCTACCTTTTAAGTGGGCTATCTCAGGCACCTCATCACAGTAGCAGAAGACTGACTCATACACCCTCCATGAACCCTTTCTGTCTTTGTTGATTTCTGAACCATAGAAGGTTTGAGGGCTGGAAAACATGTGGTGGAGCTCTGCCACTTCTGTGCAGCTGGTACTGTGGACGGTGTCACCCCACTGGGCACACCAGGACGTGTAATTCTTCTTTCAATAACTCATTTTTCTGGATGACTCTAAGTGAAACCAGACTTAGCCTCTGCAAATACATAACTTGTTTTCTATAAGGTGTTTGGGGTGAGAAGTCCTGCCCTAATTTCCTTTTAAAACTACCACCTTGGAGTTAGAGCAATGTCTGGCTGGTCTTTGTAGAGGACCTGGGTTTGGTTCACCACACCCCCATGATGGTTCACAGGTAACTGTAACTCCAGTTTCAGAGGCCCTAACATCCTCGCCTGGTCTCCAACGGCAGGCACATGGTACTCATCTACACATACAGGCCAAACACTAATACACATTTTAAAGAAAACTGTCACCTTTTGGCTCCTTCTATGGGAAATGCACTAGGCTGTACAGGATCCTTGGGGAGTGGCAAAAATGAACATGATGAATTCTTTTCTCAGTCATGTCCACACACTGTTTAGAACTGTGTTGAACAAGAACCCAGCCCAGGTACCTACTACAGGATCCCCAGGGCAGATCCACTGATTCAGAAGCTGCTTAACAAGATGATAGATGAGTACATGTTCCTCTGGAAGAACATACCCACAAGAGGCTTCCAGAGGGGAGCTGGACAGGAGTGTGAGGAGGGGGAGCCGTCTGCTCAGCATGGAGCTCTGATGTGTGGAAGGATGAGCAGAAAGGGCCAACTGAGAAGGAAGGATATTCCATGGTGGTGCAGGCCAACAGAGTCATGAGCAGTCCAACACAGTTTCAAATGGACTGTACCCTATACCATTACATAACAGGCCTGTACCTAGATAACGGGGTATGGTTGGCTGAGGGTAGAGCTTACCAGAGGGAACTTGCCTAGTGCATGTAAGGTCCAGTCTTCCATCCCCAGCACTGCAAAAATCAGCAAGTAAAGAAAAAAAGTTGTAAGCTTGCACTGAATCTACAGGCATCCCACCCTTCAACATTTCTAGAGGACTTGCAATACCCAATACACGCTGAACACTGTGTAAGCAGCTGTGATGCTGTGTTGCTTAGAGAATAATGTCAAGAAAACGTATCTATGTGTTCTAAATACAGGTGTTTGGCTGGGGTTGTTTGTCTGTTTGTTTCCTGATAGTGGTTGATTTTTCCACAGCTAAAGCTATGAGCAGAAGGCCACCAATTATAATCATTGCTGTGAGGGGTCCCTGCCTTTATTCTTCTCTTGCCTGTCTGCCTTTATGCCAGATTCCCTTGAGTATTTTGTTTTTAACAATGTATGCATGCATGAATGTAGTATGTATTATGTGGGGCAAGGGCATGTGCATGGGAGTGCAGGTGCCCACCTGGTGTCCAGAAAAGGGCCTTGGATCCCTTTGACCTGGACTTACAGCTGCTTGCTATGGATACTGGGGACTGAACTCAGGTCCTTTCTAAGAACAATTTGCACTCTGAACCACTGCCTCATCTCTTCAGCACCTCATGTGGTGTGTGTGTGTGTGTGTGTGTGTGTGTGTGTGTGTGTGTGTGTGTGTGTCCTTTCATCCTATAAGCTTTGAAACATGTGTAATACATAATTTGTTTACAAATTTAAACAAATCCATTTTATTGATTGCATGTGGTTTATCTCATCTCAAGATGTAGTCTCCATCACTGAATATTTGGACCACTTCTTTACCAAACCAAAGCTTTAATGACCCATTTTGCCACTGAAATAGCAGGGATAATTCCCAAGCACACTCTGAAACAACAGATAGACTATATCTGTCTTTGATAGAATTTTACATCCTCCACTTAGTGAAGAAAAAAACTTCCCAGCATTTGGTGTTCACAGATAGGAATAAAAAGATGTGGGTTTTTTTTTTCACACTTCATGCATCAGATGCTAAGTTTTAAAATACCCTTCATGGTGTGAACTTAGCTTTCAACATCCAGCACAGCTTTTCCAAGTCTGAACTCAAGCAGTTAAGAAATAAAGATGTTAGGCAGCGAAACGCACACGTGTGGAGTGGAGCATCAAGTTGTTAAATTGCCACACATGTGGGAGGCAGCAGCCATTCACACTCAGTCATCTGGAGGTCCTCCCTGTGAAGCAGCCTCCAGCCTCCAGAGGGCATGCATGTACAACAGTGTACCAGCGAGCACACACACAGAGAGAGAGAGATAAAGAGAGAGAGAGACAGAGACAGAGAGAGACAGAGACAGAGAGAGGCATGTACACACACATACACACATACACGCATGCATGCACATACATGCACACACGGATACACATGCATGCACACACACACACACAATCTTTTACAAAACATACTAGTTGAAGCACAGTTCATCTTTTATATTTGATTGCAGTTCCATACATATGTGTATTTGAAAACTCCATCCCAGATGGAGAAAGTTGCACAAATGCCTAAGGAAGCTTCTCCCCCTCTCATTTCCAGTTTGTGTGTGTGCAGATGCATATGCTATATGCTGCACTGGCTGATGCTTCCCAGGTGCTATCCAGTTTGGGTTTTTTGTTTTGTTTCATTTTGTTTAAAGACAATCAGGTATTTGCCCATTTCCACCACCCTAGCACTGGGAGTGGGATTACAAGTCAGTGTCACCATGCCCTGCTTTCCTTTTTAAAAAGTATTTCAATGTATTCCTTGGCAATTAAAAACTTATATACAATGAACAATGAACCTTGATAATACCCACCCCCACCTCTCCCCAGAACCACATTTTTTTTTTGGAATTAGTGCTACCTGCATGAGCACAGACAGAAATGGAGCTATCCCAAACAAAACGATTCTCTCTCCTCCAGATTTCATCAATTTCCAAAAGCTTCTTCGCAGGTGTGCTGTTGTCTGGAGCCCCACCCTCCCCCATGATGAAATTACTGACTAGCATGGCCTTGTGCAGGTCTTACGCAGGCTCACGGGTGCAGTGGTCATGTGAGTTCCAGAAGATAGCATTCCAAGACACTCTGTTGTTACAAGCAGTTTTTCCTGCCGCTGGACCCACCAAGGCGCCAGCCCCAATTAACACACCGAGACTCTGTATTTGATATAATGCTGTTGGCCAGTTACTTGTTTCTTATCCACTAGCTCTGTCTTAAGTATTAACCCATTTCTATTAATCTAAGTACTTCCACGTCGTCTTATCTTACCTGAGAGAGAGGCCAGCGTTCTGCTCTCTCTGTCTTCCATCTTGACTCCTCCCTTACTACTTCCTCGAATCCTCCTTGTCTCCTAGTCCCACCTATCTTCCTTTCCTATTGGCCAACAGTGCTTTATTCATTAACCAGTATGAGAAACATATTTACAGAATGACATCTCCCATCCTCCAGCTCCACATTCTTTCCACCCTGTCTTATGATGTCCCTGAACCTTACAGGGGATGTTACAGATGCTCCACTTAGGGCTGGGCACTTAATAGTCATTTAACATTAACACTCTAACCAGTTATGAGTCACTATAATAAATGCTGACCATTATGAGTAAAAGAAACTTGTCCTGCCATGATTGAGAAAATTGATAATCAATGAGTATACATCTAAGTGTTTAGAAGGCAGTTTGACAACATATCTACTTAGCAGAACAGTAGTAGATTCCATTACTAAGACCTATGATCTCCCAGCCAGGCTTTGGATCAGGTTTACGCACCAGACATGAATTTCCTCATTGGATGCAGGCCTCAACTCTGATCAGAAAGCAGTCGGTGTATCACGTGCTTTTCTTTGGCTGTGATAAAATAGTATGACCCAGGAACTTATAGAAGAAAGAGTTTGTGTTGCCCTACAGTTCCATAATGGCAGGGGTGACATGACAGCCAGTGGAGACATGGTGTCAGGAGCAGAAAACTAAGAGCTCACAGTTTGAACCATGAAGCAGAGAGAGCTAGGTGTGAAGCAGAGAGAGCTAGGTGTGAAGCAGAGAGAGCTAACCAGAAGTTGGCAAAGTTTCTTAATCCCAAAGTCTGCTCCCAGTGATGTACTCCCTTCAGGCAGTCTGTACCAACTAAGCCTCCCCAAACAGCACCACCAGCTGGGGGTCAAGTGTTCAAATGCCCAAGACTATGAGGGGCATGTCTCACTAAACCCATCACAGTTGCTTGCCCCCATAATAACCATGCCACTGTTGAGTCTTGAGTACATTTTGTTTAATAGGTCAGTAGTGTGATATGCAGGGTCCTCTGCTGGATAAATCCATTGGTGACTTCTCCAGATGTGAAGTACATAACTTTTGGCATTGTGAAAGTCAGCCATCAGGGAAGTAATTTCCAGGTTGCTTCCAGTTTGATTTCTCTATGTTCTATCATCAGTGTGTGTTTTATCTCCAACAATGGAGTCTTACTCTAGTTTATGGTGGGCAATGAAGAGCAATGGCGATAGCCTGAGTTGTTTGGGGGGGGGGGGGGCACCCAATGCCTTTCTGACCAAACTCACAAGGAGTTTCTCATACCTGGCACCGAGATTTTCATTTAACAGCTTATGTCTTTTGAGGAAAGCAGTGCCCCCATTCCCCAATACAAGGCACCTCCATTCAACCTCCTTTTTAAGTTACTATTATTTTAATTTTTTAAAATTTATTTATTTTATGTGTATCAGGGTTTTCTCTGCATGCATGTCTGTGTGTCATATGAATGTTTGATGCCCACAGAGACCAGAAGAGGGCATCAGATCTCCTGGCACTACAGTTACAGATGGTTGTGAGTCACCATGAGGATGCTGGGAATTGAACCCAGGTCCTTTGGAAGAGCCGCCAGGGCTTTTAAATGATGAACTCTCTTTCTGACCCTAATTGTTATTTTTTTAATGGGCTTACAAAGTAGTGAGCTTCCATAGGCTTTCTCATAAATCCTTTGTTTGATAAATCACAAAATGAATAAATAATAAATTCTTCCTCTCTTTAGTTGCTTAATTCCAGATACTTTGTCACTAAAATATTTGCATATGTGGGGTGTGTGTGTGTGTGTGTGTGTGTGAATTCTAGAGACAACCATGTTGAAGTTGACTACTACTGTTTCTCTACATACTTAATAATCATGCATTCCATATCTCAGAACATCCAAAGGGTTGTAATTGTCATAAAGAAACAATAAAAGTTTAATGTGATGGATATGCTAATTACCCTAATTTGCTCAACCTTCAGCCTAAGCATGAATCAAAACATCACATCAGTCCTCACAGATAAATACAGTCATTATGACCATTTTCTAAAAAGCCATGAAATTTTTCTCTCTTGTGCTTTAAGATTCTTAAGCCTCCCAGGCATCGTAGAGTATTTCTTGTAATTCAAATACTTGGCATTTTTGTTTCTTACAATTCTTCTTTAATATATTTTTATTAATTGATTGACAAATACATAAATGTATACAATTCATTTATGTCGTATCCATGCCCCATTCCTTCCAGATCTGGACTCCACTTCCCAACCCCTACCCCTTCCCTACTTTCTATCCTATTTGCTTTGTTTTTTTCTCTTCAGAAGCCATCAGCTGCAATAGCTCTTCATCTACAGGCGGGGTCTCCTGAGCCCTCCCTGCCTCCATGTTGGAATGTCGACTGGCTTGATTTTGTGCACATCTTATGCAGGTAGCCACAACTACTTTGAGTTTATGTGTGCAGTAGTCCTGTCATGTCAAGAAGACACTGTTCTGTTCCGTTCCGTTCCATTTTTCTGTTCTGTTCTGTTCTGTTCTGTTCTGTTCTGTTCTGTTCTGTTCTGTTCTGTTCTGTTCTGATTCTCCCTGATCTCTGGCTCTTATGAAACTCTTCTGCAATCGTCCCTGAGCCTTAGGTGTAGGGAATCTGATATAAATATCCCATTTGTGGCTGAGCACTCATTAATCACCTGTTCTCCACACTGTGACCAATTGTGAGTTTCTGTGGTAACTGCTGTTCACTGCACAAAAAACATCTCTGATGAGATCTCAGAGCTGTACCAACCTATGAATGCCCAACATATCAGTTCACAAAATCACAGCTACAAATCCAGGTCTTAGAGGAAGTAAAAAAAAATCATTCCCAAAAGTCTATCCTTTTGTTTGTGTGCTTTTGTTTTATTTTAAGTTATATTATTCAGTTTACTTTCTTTTTCTTCTTTGTGGGTGCATGTTTCTGGAGATAAAATTGGGACCACAGGCAAGAGTGGTTGCATCCCCAGCCCTACTTGTTCATTTCTTATTTGTTCTGTGAGTATAGTCAATGAACAAAGGGATGGTTACTTAAATCTTGTTCTAACTGCTCAGTTCCCTTTTACTCTTAAATCTAATCAATAAGCCAGTAAGATTTGCTGAAGGAGGTGGAGGCAGGGGGATCACCAGTTCAAGGCCAGCCTGGGCTAAACATATTTTTTTAAAAAAAAGTAAAGAAAAAACTGACCAATAATTATGTTTAATTGAGTTAATTTCTCCAACTATCTCTGTATACTACTGCCAGTAGATAAGGAGAGTTGAACATAAACCTGTAATTCCCTAAATGCTTTCTGCTTAAATATGGTATTAGGGTTGGTAGAAATTAAGTGATCTTGACATATTTGTGTAATAAGGATTTCTTCTCTGTGTTTAAGGCATATTCTGTGAGAAGTCCTGCTATCAACTCTCAGAAGACCCCCTCCACTCAGGACCATGAGATGAGAAGCTACTGTAAGACCTGGAAGATGCACAGTGTCCACCCATTCCTGGGGATTGGCATGGGACCCTGATAATGGCACGGCCTCTCCTTTGTGTAACAGGAGGCTGTGCACTGTCCCCCACTAGAAAATGCTCTTGTCTAACTTGTGGAGACTGCAGACACAAGTCCAGGAGACTTCAATGCATCATTATGACCAATAGCTATTTTTTTTTTTAATGGGACCTCAACTGAGAAAACAGGGTCGCACCAAAATGAAATGTTTCTGCAGAGTAAAGCTACAGCATAGGAGAAGTGTTTGTCAACAATTCTGACAAAGGATTAACATCTAGATTGTGTATATGGGGGGTGAAAATGTATATATTCATATACATATATTGTACATATATATGTATAAAAACTTAGCAGCAAAAGATAATCTTCTGTCTTGAATATGAAATGTCCTCATAGACTCATGTGTTAAAATAAACAAAAGGTCAACATGTATATGAAAACTTCTTGATCTTATTAACCATTAGAGGTATGCAAATCAAAACTCAGCAATATATCATCTCACTCCAGACAGAACGGCTATTTAATATTAAATAAATAATGAGTGCTGTTGGGGGTGTGAATAAAATGAAACTCTTATACTCTGCTGGTGGGAATATAAATAAGTGCACCCCTAAGGAAGAAGAACACATGGTTTTTATAAACACTACAGATCAGCCTAGCACGTGACCCAGCTGTCCTCCTCCTCCTAGTTCCATATCCAAATGAAATGAAATTGGCATTCCAGCAAATTGCTGCACACCCAGTGACTGTGGTAGTAGTCACAAGGCTGAGACAGGGAATGATCCCAGGTTGTTTGGTAGTGAATGGGCACACAGAAACATGTAGAATTACTGGGAAGGCGGCTCGGTTAGAAGAGCTCTTGTCTGGCATACATGAGGTCGGAGATTCATCTCCAGCACTGCATAAAATTATTAAGTGTGGTGGCACCTACCTGTAGCCTCAGCAATTGGAAGGTAGAGGCAGGAGGATCAAGGTCACCTGTGGCCTCTCCAGCGTTTGAGGCCAGCTTGGGCTACATCCTGCTCAAAAGTGGACAGGGGACCAAAAGTGTGCAGATGTACACAATGCAATATTAGCCTGAAAAAATAAGACCTAGCATTTGGAGCCAGTGTTGAGCATTGTGTGAAATAAATGAAGCTGTGCATAGAAAGAGGTGTACTGTGTGTTCTCTTCAGTGTGAGAGGTGAAGTAAGAAAGTTGACTGGAGTGTAGAATAGAGATTATTACAGAAAGGGAAGGAGTTATGGAGGGAAGGAGAGGGGCAAGGGAGGGCTGGGTTTAACTGGTGCTCAACAGATGTGTAACTGAGGCAAACACTGAGTGGCATTTGAATAAACAACACGTAGTCAAAAAAAAAAAAAAAACTTTAAATACAGCTTTTATTTTGGGGAAGAAGGATTCCTAAGCTGCTCTTACACCGTGGAATTCCACACACTGCCAAGTTCGTTCCTCAGAGTCCCAAAGTGGAAACAATGGTTTCTGTAAAGTGGAGACCTCTAACCCCATCCACACAAACCATGTGCATGCATCCCAAGCTGGGTCCAACTGCCCCCTTTTTATTTGAGCTAGTTTTACTCAGAAGCTGAAACATCCAGGCCTGGAGGGCTTCACCCTCCTGAAAATATTTATCATCTGAATGAATCTGAGAGGCTTGGCAGAAGGGTTACAGACATTTAATGTCCCGGGCTCTTTGCCCCCACATTTAATCCCAAAATGTAAGTAGGTAAAGACAAGAGCTGTGAGAGCTGTGTTCCCTAAACTAAACACTGTTGGTGGAATCTTTATTTTCCCTTTTTAATAGCGAATGGTATAAGATATTTCACATCTTTTGTGTCCCCGTTGGAGGAAATTACCCTGGAAACAAACATTAGTGTGTAAAATGAAGATCCAGGGGCTATTAGTGTGATCCAACAACTGTATGAAGAACAAGCCCAGGAGCAATGAAGCAGAGACAGGGAAAGCTGGCTCTGACTGAGGGTCAGAGGCAATAAAATTATATGGCCCTCTCTCTTTACTGCCCTTTTGGGATTAATGCCAAAAGGCCTGTTCCACAATTGACTATAGAATGGAATAACAGGGCTTATTGGACATTTCCAGAAGGCATGTCTAGGCCACCTTTCCCATGACTCAGTCAGCAATATTTCTTAAGCACCTCTATCGTACAAAGCTCACAGCGAGTGCTGCAGAAGAAAATCAAGCTAAGGCCATGCCCCTGTAAGGGCAGACACGGTCTTCTCTAATTCACAGCATCCTAGTGCATGCAAAGACGGAACTGAACCACACACAGTCATGAGGGCATCAGAAGCAACAGAAGCAGAGATGCATGGAGCACTCTCCTCGGCCACAGCGCTGGTAGCCTCAAGGGCTCTGAGGAGCAGGCAGGTCCTCAGTTGCTAAGCTTCTCTCTCTCTCTTTCTCTCTCTCTCTCTTTCTCTCTCTCTCTCTCTCTATCTCTTTCTCTCTCTCTGTTTCCTACATGAGGGTAAAATTGTCACCAGCTTCCAGCTCCTGCCTACCTGCCTGTTACCTTGTCTTCCCTGCCGTGATGGATGCTATGCCTCCGGAACTAGAAGCCAAAATAAACCCTTTCTTCCTTGAGTTGTTCTTGGTCATAATATTTAACACAGCACCAGAAAAATAACTAATGCATGGGTAATTTGGTAGATGGTTAAATTAAATGAAGCCATAAGGGTGAATCCCCTTATAACAGGATTAGTGTCCACACAGGAAGAGAGACCACAAAGCTCCTAATGCCCCCACCTCTCTCTGCCACAGCAAAGGAACACGCTGTCACCATTTGGACTTATGAGAGGTAAATGCCTCTTATTTATATCACTAGGACAATGCTATTCCATAAAGACAAATCAAGCTAAGGCATCAATTAAATGTTTTATCTCTATTCTCCTTCTCATTCCCCATGCCCTTGACCTTGAGGAGGACAGAAGCCAGAACTTAAAAGAAAGCTGTCCCTCCTTGGGGGGAGAAGGGAAGCTAAAACTATAACCAGAGCCTCTTCAGAGAGGAAAGCATTACACAGATTGGGACATCTTCCTTCCCATGCAGACTGTTTGCTGGCAAAACTTTGGAACCTTCTACTACCTCAGAGTGACCTGTACAGTCATGGAATCCAGGCATGATGGGCAATCCCCATGGAAAAGGGACTGTCTTGGTTCCTATAAACAGACAACATGACCAAGGAAGCTTATAGAAGAAAGCATTTAATGATGGCTTGCAGTATCAGAGAGTGAATAGTTGACCATGGGGGCTGAAGTGTAGAAGCGGGCAGGCATGGTGCTGGTGTAGCAGCTGAGCCAACATCTGGCCCACAAGGCAGACAGCTAAGCGGGAATGCTGTGGCCTTCTGAAACCTCGAACCAGTGACACATCTCCTCCTCCAATGCCACACCTCCTAATCGTACCCCAACAGGCCTACCAACTGAGAACCAAGTCTTCAAACAGCTGAGCCTATGGGGGCCATTCTCACCCAAACCACCACAGGGACAGTGGGGAGAAACAGTGACACATTTTAGCCACAGCCTCGAAATTAAGTGAGTCATGGGCAAACACAGGAGCAGCAACAATATGAAGGGAAGTATATGAGAAAGATTTCTTTTTCTCTTGATTTCTTTCTCAGAATGACTGTTTAATTCTCTGTATTTTAGGACCAGCTTATCTAATTTAAAATGCACACATCCACATACACAATGTACACATGTACACACACACTCGTGTACACATGACATGAAAGTAGGAAGGACACTTGTTGGGAAGGGGGGGTTTCAGTGGGAGGAGTGAGGGGAGTGGGGTTGAGAGGGAGTAGGGCTGAGAAGGACTACCTAACATATATGTATGGAATAATAAATATCTTTTTAATGGGCATGGCCAAGGCCATTCTGTGATGCATAGAGAGTTGGAGGCTAGCCTGGGTTACATGAAGCCTTGTCTCCAAACAAAGGGATAATATGGAAGACTATCCTGCTCTGCACAGATGACAGGGCCTTTCTTATGAAAGAGCAGTGTTGTCCTTAGCAAATAAGAGATCAACTTCAAGACTGCAAGTTATCTAAATAATCCTAACCCGACATTAAGCTCACTTAATTGTTAACCTAATGTCTAAATAGTTGATAGGGCTATCCTACATCTGCGCGGTGCTTTATAGTAGAAATGAGAATTCTGTACCTGCTGAGACAATGTCAAGCAGCTGTGAACCTAGGATTTCATTGCTCTCCACTTAGGGGAAGTGAAGTTGAACAGTTGGTAAATTAGAGCAGGCAAGGATGTCAACCCATGACATCTGGATCCAGCCCAGTGTTCTCTCCCAGAGAACAAAACTTGCTCCAGAAGGGGCAGCTAATGAGTGGGCAAGGAACAGGGCCCCAGAACCAAACTCAGCAGCATTGCTACTCACTAAAGGGGAGGAGAGTGCTGTCCCTTAAAAGGTGAAGGGTGATGCAGTTACTCAAGAGGGAGAAGTGTTGGAGTTTATTAAACTGGGGAGTATTAAGCACCTCTTCCCATAGGTCCTCAGAGGGCATGCAGACAACAGCTGTCCCCTTCAAACCCCATGTTGAAATTCAGGTGTCATTGTGACAGTGTGGAGACATGAAAGCTTTAAGAGATGGCTGTTATGAGGGATAGATTAAGGCTGTCACAGGGGGCATAATTACTCCCAGGACGGGTTGCTGTGAGTGTGAAGTGAGTCTCGTGTCCTTCCTCTCCATCTTTCTCTAACGTTCATCTGCCTTTCTGTGATGTGCTTACACAGCATAAAGACACTCGCCATTTGCCAGCTTTCCCCTCAGACTTGAGTCCTCTGCAACTGTGAGCTGAATAAGCCCCTGTTTTTTATTAATGACAATCTATATCTGATGTTCAGTTATATGTAGCAACAAAGCATGGGCTAAGACAATAAAGACTAACTCACTTAAGTCTGCTGTTACCTCAACCTTACCCTGAAAGAAAATGCTTAGGGGTGAGCAGATCAGCTTTTCCACTGAAGGGCTTTCTCCAGACAGCAGCAGTGAGCCTTAAGTGAGAACAAGAATTTCCATAACAGGGGCTGGGAGACAGCTCAATGGGCAAGAGTCTTACTATGCAAGTACAAGACCCGAGTTTCAGGCAGGTGGATCTCTGTGAGTTGGAGGCCAGCCTGGTCTACAAAGTGAGTTCCAGGACTGCCAGGGCTACACAGAGAAACCCTGCCTCAAAAAAAAAAGAAAAAAGAAAAAGAAAAATCTGAGTTCCAATTCCAACACCCATGAGAAAACTGTGCATATCCATGGGTGCCTGTAACCCCAGCATTGACAGGAGCTCAGTAGCTCAGTAGGCAGGGTCAATGAGAGGCCATGTCTCAAGTTGAAAACAGAGGTGAAAAGTGATACAGGAAGACACCTGACTTCCTTCTCTGGCCCCCACATGTGGGCACATACAACAACACACACACACACACACACACACACCACTAAGAATTATTTAAGTATTCTCAAATGCTCATGCTTTCAGTAGGTGCTGAACTGAAGACATTACACGGGTGTGATAATTGCCCCTAGTCAGCTGATATGAAGCAGCATTTTCCTCTCTTACCTAGTCTAAGATCTAATCTGTTTGCCTCTCGGAAGGGGCGATGCTCTTGGAAAAATGGAATCAAAGCATAAGAAGTTGAGGCTTGGAAAATGAAGACCACAGCAAGAAAGGTGGATGTTTGTCCTCTAGGAGCCAAAGCAGTTGGGTGGGGTCCAACACAGAAACAAGACCCAGTAAAGATAATTGGTCTGGTACAAGATCCAGATGGAACATCTCCAGCCTTCTGACTTACAAACTGTGATTCAATATGGTTCTTCATGCTATTATAGGAGGATTGGGTCCAGCATCCCTCGTAGGCACCAAAACCCATTGATGCTCAACTGGTTTATATAAAATTCTGGGCATTTTATATAATCTATATACAGCTTCTCCCATATTCTGAATTGTCTAAGTGACTTGTAGTACCTGGTGCTGTGTAAATGCTATATAAAGCCAGCAAAATGCATAATTTAGGGGAGTAACATCAAGAAAAAAGTCTTAACATACTCAATACAGATGCAATTTCTTTCAAATATTTTTGATCCAAGAGTTGACCATCTGAATCTATAGATGGGCCACCCATAGATGGGGAAGGCTGGTAGGAATAAGTCATTAGAAATGACTAAGTATGTGGCAATCTGTTGCACAGCAATTGAAAGTGAACACAAAAGCAACACTCAGAGCCTTGGTGATTCTTCTTTACAAGGCAGTTATAACTTTTGGTAATTCTATGAATTTCTCCAACCCTACAAAGGGCATGATTTTTTTTTTTTTTTTTTTTTTTTTTTTTTTTTTGCCACACACCATAACTTTAATACTGTGTAATATTTTCTTTTAAAATACAGTCTCTTCTGAGGTAGACAGACCACAACTGCAGAACATTATCAGACAGGAGATAAATATGCCCATGTACAACACACAGCAAAATGAGGTAGAAATGGTTACAGCTGAAGGAGAGGATCCCAATCCAATATTAGCAGAGGGAGTGATGGCCAGTGTGCCTCCCCTGCAGGGCGTGCTACACCCCACCCCTGCACCCCACCCCCTGCACTCCACCCCCTGGATTCTTTGGTATGCCCCCAACATTGCTAGGGCTAGACGTGCCCTACCATCCTGCCCCATGCTCATGAGGTAGGTGCTGCAACCGGGGGCTGTCTTCTTGTGCAAAGCTTCCAAACCTGGGAACAGAAAGAGCCCAGCAAAGAAGTGTGGGGACCCTAGGATGGGTCCATGGACTTCTATTCAGCCCCCTAGAGGTGCTGCTGCTTGAAGGGACAGCTGCCTTCCCAACTCTACTTCCCTGCCCATCTACCCCACCCACCCCACCCCCAGACCTGAGAGAGCCCCCTTACTCCATGTTCCCACCAAGGGTCTCTTGGCAGCAGCACTCTGAGCCACTTGCTTTGAGTCCTGCCCTCGGTTGGGTGACTCCAAGGAGAGGCTTAGAGAGAACAAGGATGAAGGAGGCACAGCAGATTCCCTGTTCACACTCAAGGCTAGCACCTGCCCTCAGCACCTGGCCCCTGCCGAGGCTCTCATGCCATCCTTGGCAACTGGAAAGTGAAGGGGACTAGGAACTGTAGGGACAAAGGCGGAACAACGATGGGAGTGGCCCTTCATTGCATCAACAAAGGGCATGATTTTACCACCCCCATTTTACAGATACAGAGACCAGCACCCAGACAGTTCTTGAGATTTTTTTTTTCTTCTAGCTTATAGGTTCTGCAATTTCAGGGGCTTCTGGCCTTCATCAGGACACAGGGTCATTATAGTCTGAGGGGTATGCAGCCCCATGATGCCCTCAGCGAGTGCTCCTGAACTCCTTTGGGGGTAATGGGGAAGCAGAGGGGTAAATTACTCAGTTGTTTGTGCATTCTTGTTGAAGCATCACACCTAACATTTGAACTTAACTTTTCTCAGTACTTGCCAGAGAGTGGGTTCCCAGCAGCAGTTCATGGACTCATCCCCAAGAGAGCCACAGACTCCTCAATTCCATCTACACTACATCCCCATGCTTCCCTCACCTGCACCAAGGACCCCAGTACCAGGCCACCATTTCCTGTCCTGCATGTTAGGACATGCCATTGCCCCCTGGAGTGCCAACTATCACACCATAATGAGCTCACCCCAGCAGAATTCCAAAGGAGGGCAATATTTAGCAGTTCAAGGGCTAACATTAAATAAATGTCCAGGGTTATTTAAAGTTAATTGAGTCTAATCATATAATAGTTTCATAATTAGTTGTGGTGCTCTTCTTTCTACATGGGTGGACCAAGCTCTAAAGAAAAAGGCCATAACCAGAAGGAAAGGACCTGGGCGCCAAGGGGAAGGGGTGTCAGGACCAGCGAGGAAGAAGTGGGTGTCATTGGTGCACCTGCAAGAATGCCCTAGTTGTTAGGGAATCTGGTATCCCAGCAGGGGTTCCTGCTCAATTAACTGGTGCCCTCTGGTCTCTGTTGTCTGTGTTTGGAGTATGTCCAATCTGTGTTCAGAAACTTCTCAGGTGTGGTGGTTTTAATGAAAAATGTTCCTCTTGAGCTCAGCTATATGAATGCCTGGTGCCAGTTGGTGGCGATGTTTGTGACCTTATGTTTTAGAAGGGTGTTATATACAGCTTCTCTGTGCATCACTCAAGGTGGGCTTTGAGGTTTATATTCTTGTCCCAATGTCACTTCAATCTCCGCTCCCTGATGCAAATTGAGTTCTCAGCTTCCCATCACCATACCTGCCACTTGCTACCATCCCCCCTGCTATGACCGGATGGACTCTTATCCCTCTAGAACAGTGGTCCTCAACCTTCCAAACACTGTGGTGAGCCACAACCATAACAGTATTTTTGTTGCTACTTCATAACTATAAATCTGCTGCTGCTGTGAATGGTAAAGTATCTGACGTGCAGGGTATCTGATACGTGAGCCCTATGAAAGGGCCATCCAACTCCCAAGGGGGTCACCACCCACAGGTTGAGAACCACTACTCTAGCACCACAAGCCAAAACAAATCTCTACTTCTATAAGATGTAACTCTTACATCTATTTCTTTTTGTCATGGTATTTCTAACACAGCAACAGAAAACCAATACATAACCAGGGGATGGGTGTGAGAGTGGGGTGGGGGGACTATTCCAAATTCTGCAGATGGTATTTCAAGGGCAATGTGAAGTCTGTGGTGCTGCTAGTCCAAAATATTGTGTCAGCCCAGTTAATCAGCAGCCCAGATCTACTGGGAAAGAACTAACGGTATTTGCTGGTGAGATTTAATAGCGAAAGGAATTGAGGAGGGTGCCTTGTGGGTTCCATTGTATCTCACCCAGTGAACAGAAATTAGCTACTTGGGAACTGAGTCCCTGAGTGATAGAATTAGAGGGTCTCAAATGTTTTGTGGAGCTGGACCTCTCAGAGAGCCGACCATCTGGGTGGGAAGGAAAGAAAGACTGCGACAATACCCAATATTTTATCATGTGTGACTCCCCAAACATCAGAAAATCTTCTCCCTTCACTTCAGGAGCACAAGCTGGAAAAGGGGTGAAGAGGGCGACCACCTTTGTGGAGTGATTCCTACTGGCCATGCTGTTCTTTTGTTTCTCACAGCCACCTTTCTGGGAATCACAAATGAGTAGAGGCTCAGAGTCTTGTGACTAAGGTCAGATAACCAGTGTCAGACTGTGACTCCAGGATCTAAGGGACAGTGCATCATGGAACACTCAAAGTGCATATAGAAAATGGATAATAGGAACAAATGGTAGGTTCCTACAGAAAGAGCCTCTCCTGGGTAGACACCTGGGATGACACCATCAACCATCCCAGAAAGGCAGGTCAGAAAGTCTAAAGATTACACGCTGGCATGACATATCCAAGGACCACATGATGACACTGATTCTTCTCTTTTCTTCTCAAGCCCTTTCTTCTCACTGTGGTTATTCCCATAAGGGAATGACTCAATGAGTCAAAAATGCAGAAAACCGCACACAAGGAACTTTTCCGTGAAGGGAAAGAACTGTGTGGTTCCAACTGATTTTGTTTGCTTCTTTGTTTGTTTGTTTGTTTGTTTTGTAATATAGAATCTCACTACATAGCTATGGATGACTGGAGATCAGGTTAGCCTCAAACCCACAGAGATCAGCCTGTCCTTATCTTCCCAGATGTTGAGTTTAAACATGAGATTAGACAACATCCCTGGTTCCAACTAGCTTTAAAACATGAACGGTGTTTTAGTTAGGGTTTCTATTGCTGTGAAGTGACATCATGACCATGGAAACTCTTATAAAGGAAGACATTTAGGACTGGAGAAATGGCTCAATGGTTAAGGAAAACATTTAATTGAGGTGGCATCTTACAGTTTCAGATTCAGTCTATTACCATAATGGTGGAACATGGTGGTGTGCAGACAGACATGGTGCTGAAGATGAAGCTGAAGAGTCCTGCATCTTGCAGGCAAAGGAAAGTGAACTCTCTCCCTGGGTATGGCTTGAGTATATATGAAACCACAAAGTCCTCCTCCAAGTGACACACTTCTTCCAACAAAGCCACAACTCCCAATAGTGCCACTGCCTTTCAAATCGCCACACCTCACTCCCTGACCCCCAAAAATGTAGCCATATTGTAATGCAAGATGTTCAGTCCAACTTCAAAAGTCCCCATATAGAGTAATAATGTGAACATTTCCTCTAAAAGAGATATGTACCCTAGGACAAAGCCCACTCTGGACAACTGTCTTCCCCCTCCTTCCTAGACAGTGCCCAATGTGGCCAGCTGAAAAAAAAAAAAGTTCCCATATTCTATCACATTCTCAACAATGTTTAAAAATCCCAAGTTCAAAGTCTCTTCTGAGATTCATGCAATCTCTTAACTGTAATCCCCTATAAATCAAAATCAAAAGGCAGATCACATACTTCCAACATATAATGCCACAGGATATACATTACTGTTGCAAAATGCATGGAAGGAAGCATAAGGAGGGGGTAAAAGCAAGACTGAAAATCAGCCTGGCAAACTCTAAACTGTATCTCCATGTCAAAATGCTCTTCAGATTGCCAACTCCATTCATCTCTGTTGACTGTAGCACACTTTTCTCTTGGGACAGTTCCATCCCCTGTTAGCAGCTTTCCTCAACAGATATCCCATGACTTTGACATCTCCTACATCTTGGAGTCTCCAAGACAATCCAGGCTTCACCTTCTCAACTTCATGCAGTGGCCTCCCTGGACCTCCACCCAGAGACACCCCTGAGACATGCCTGACCTCAGAGGCTTTTCTTAGTCTCAGAGGAAGGTTCCACAATGCCTTTTTCTATCCTTGAAACCAGAACTGCCAAGTTCTGTTGCTTACTTGGGCTAGAACATGGCCCCTCATTCAATCACATATTTGCCAGCTTTGTTTCCTTCACTGTCTAAGCTCAGCTGTCCTGAAACTTACTCTGTAGACCAGGCTGACCTCAAACTCAGAGATGTGCCAGCCTCTGCCTTCCAAGTGCTGGAAGTAAAGACATGTGCCACTACACCTGGCTCTAAACTTTCCTTTAACTCCTTTTCACAACTTGACTGGGTGGAATCTTGCCCTGTGGTCACCACTTCCTATATTCCATGTGTTAATCTGTTTATATCTCTTTGAACACAGGACTTAGCTCCATTCCACTTCCTGGTTGTTCTTTTTCATTATAAGTCTTAATAAGCATGAACACTAGCAACCACAGGACAAAAATCTACACTGGGTTGTTTTGAGATTTCCTCTGCCCATGGAATTAACCCAAATCTCTTCACTTTAGCCTCAGGCAGATTCTTCAGACAAAGGAAAAAAAGCAAGAGAAAAAAATATATCACAAGAATGATCTCTAGGCCACAGATTAATATTCTTCTCTGAAGCCTCTTGATCCAGACACCCACAGTTCAAGAAATCACATTTGAGCACCACGATCCTTCATGCACCTATGAGTATGCTCCGTTAAGCAGCACTTAAAGCCTCAACTGCTTACACAGTCCCAAGGTCCATATCCCTTTAAACAAAAGCATTGTAAGGCCTCTCACAGTAATACCCCACTCCTGGTACCAACTTCATAGACAGTGACACTTTCTACAATAGAGTGGTAGGATTCTGGTTTTACAACTCAATAATGTCTCCAAGGACTGGACTCTAGACTCCATAGCATTTTATTGTTTTGTTTTGTTTTGTTTTGTTTTTGAGACAGGGTTTCATGTAGCCCAGGCTGGCCTCAAGCTTGCTACATAGCTGAGGATGACCTTCTCCTCCTTATCTTCTGCTTCTTGCTTCTGAGTGCCAGGGTTACAGATGTACTCTTCCAGGGCCTTGCCACACTTGGCTTATACAGTGCTAGGGATGGAAAATGGGGATTTATGAATGCTGAGAAAACACTAAACCTATGGAACTACATTCAGCCCTCAAGAGGATACAGTCTTAAACTATTTAGCTGGGGTTTCCCCCATGTAGGTCCAGCAGCAGCCTTCCATGAAACAGAAGCAATATCAAGGCAAGTAGAATGGAAGTTTTCTGATTGGGTTCAGGTGAGTCATGCTTACCCAGGACTTGGCTAGGACACAGGGAACTGCTATGTGCATGTTTTCCCAAGTGTTTAGGGGCGGGGTGAATCCAAGAGCCACTGTAATGCCTACCATGGTGGCATTACCAAGCAGACCCCAAAAGGACACAAAAAGAAGCAGGCATGTGTTGTGTAACACACCTCTTTCCAGAAAGAGGTCAGTTCATCAGGGCAACTTTCACAAACCTGTCCGGACAAAGCTGCCTCCTCCATGCACTGCCCTTCACCAGCCATTACGTACTTTGAGGGTATTTCTGAATGTTCTGAGCATCATTTAAAGACTGATGAGGTCAAGGCCATGATCCCCAGGACCTTCCAGGCCTCAGGACCCTCCGATTGCAGTGCCCTTGCCTCATCTTGTCCCTGCCTCCCTGCTTGCCCTATGGCTGCTTAAGGGCTGAGAGGATGAGCAAAACTTAGCTTTTTATCATTCCCATAGAGCTTTTGCACAGCCTTGGTGTGCAAAAACACTGTTGGGATTTACAGTGCCTCCGTCTCCAGTGTACAGAGCCCTGAGACCTTACAAAACACTCGCATACCAGAAGAAAAGATGGTCAGCTCGACAGGATTTCTGCATTCAAGGCCACCTTTCCTGTAGGTTAGTATTATTGATCACCCACACCTGCAGGCCAGACAGGTAATCAATAGACCCTCTGACCCAGATATGTGACTTGGCCCATCGGGGCTCTAAAAACAAGAAGTGAACATGGCAAGTCTGGCTTGTGGTTTTCATACACGAGAATTACATTTTTTTTTATTCCCTAGAGCTGTAAAACCGTTTCTCCTCAAATTACCCTAGCCATCTTAGCAGCATGTAATCAGAGAGTCCTTTTTCACATTTTCCTGCTCAATAGTTCTGCAACCAATCCCAAGCTATTACAAGCAAGTGACAGGCCCACCTGTGGGGAAATCTATCCATGCCCCCAAAAGAGCTGAAGATGCAGGAGAGGGCTGTAGGGAAAGATGGCTGCGTGAGGGTGGTGAGGATCTGAAAGGTCAGGAGACAGTTCAGCATCTGCCAGGGATGAGGGAAGAATATGGAAGCCAGTGACATGACCACCTTCAGAAACAGAAAGCTAATTATAATGACATTGACCTTCAGGCCATGGATTTAGTAGAATGGAAGGGTAGAAGATGTTTAAAAAGAAATAGAAGATGAATGCTTCACCCATCTATCTGCATTAAAACTCAGCGACCTGACTAAACCAGGAGCCACCTCCTAAGGGTGGATATTCTTGTCTGAACAGATATATATTTATGTTTGTATGTATGCACATATATATATATAATAGCATTTCTGTATGTGTGAATTATAGTGTGTGTGTGTTATGGTGTAAGTTTGTATGTGTGCATGCTGTGTGTGTAGAAGGAAAGAGAAACCTCAAGGTAACATGGTATCAAAGGAATGAATCAGAACAGTTTGCATCTAAACCTTAGCCCCCAACACAAAACAGACTTTCAAGAAAGCCAAGTATGCAAGTTCACTTAAGAATGAATGAGCGGTAAATGAGTTTATAAGCTACTGAATGAATGAAAACATGGTCTGCAACCAAACACAGAGCATCAGCATGCTACTTTCCCCAAGGATTACAAGAGTCCTCTTTCTTCATCCCTCCCTGTGAACCTGCAGGCCAGACTTGACTAGGTACAGCTAAAAGAAAATCCTAGAAACTGCACCCAGAGTTGGGTTCTAGTCTTGATTCTGGTAGCAAAGTGAGTTTATGATAACCACTTTACCTATTGGGATGACATATTATTTATGATTTATTAAAGCTTGCCTGAGGATTCAGAAAGCAAAGTCAGCCTCAAGCTATAGAAATCAGATGGCACACACCTTTAATCCCAGGACTCAGGAAACAGAGGCAGATGATCTCTGTGAGTTCAAGGCCACCTGGGGATACATGATAATGAATCAGTCTAAAATAGAAACAGAGCTCACACCTTTAATCCCAGCACTAGAGAAATATAAAAGATAGAAGTAGTATCTTCAGTAGTTAGTCTCAAGAGTCTCTAGCCACATTGAGGAGGTGTAGCAGACTGAGTGAATCTGAGGAGCAGTGGAGTAGAGAGCAGTCTGAGGATCACCCCTTTGGTCTGAGCTGAGGTAGAGGTAAGAGCTACTGCCTGGCTGCTTTACTTTTCTGATCTTCAGCTTGAAGCTTGAACTCCAATATCTGTCTCTGTGATTTTATTTGTCATGTTACAATCTGTTTTATCTTTCTGTTTTAGCATATGAAAACTGAGAATAAAATATCATCTAGTTTATAGTACTAAAATCATAGTAAGAGATAAGGCTTACTTGGGGCTGGATACAGAGCCAGTACTCTGTAAGGTCTGGTTATTACTAATATTAGCCAAGCCATGTAACAGTGTGTTGTGGATAAAGTTGGAGCATCTATTTCCAAGCCAAGAAGGATTTACTTAATAAGTCCCGCCAAGATCATTCTGAGCTATGGAATACTGACTGTGGAAATCCCCTCCAAAGAATGGGAAACGGTAAAACAGAAAATGGGAAGACCTTGCCTCTGTGCAAGTGAAGCTATGATAAGTACTAAGTTCTCAAAGGTGCCAACACCATCTAATAGGATATCCAGGATGTACTGCAGTAACAAACTATCCCAAAGATCTCCGTGAGTTAAAAAATCACAATACATACTAGGCCTGATAGTGCCGAGCTGTCTGTAATCCTCACCACTCAGGAAGATGAGGCAGGAGGATCAAAGCCTACCTTGGCAACTTAGTGAGACCCTGTGTCCATAATACATATCCTCTACACATCACCTAGGGGTCTCTCTCAGAGATCTGGGTCCTAACAATGACTCCTTAAGTGGTGCTGAACATGCAGCACCAAGAACCAGCTCTGGAGGGTTTCTCATTGACAATGAAAGGTGCCCACTGCCTGGGAGGCTTGGTCCATGCATAGTCATCGTCCTGAGCTATGCAAACTGCATAGCTATGCAAACATCGTCAGCTGACCTCAGCAAACTGCAAGAAGACCAAAGAGGACAATGCCTCCAAGCAATCATGGTCACTGCTGTGGCTATTTGTCTTATTGCTATGACAAAGTCAGCTTAAGGGAAGGACTTGTGTTGGCTCACAGTTCTAGTGTATAGTCCATCATGGCCAGGAAGGAGTGGTGGCAGAAGGTTGAGGAGACTGGTCACATTGTGCCTGCCATCAGGAACAGGGATGGATGGCTCTGTGGAGGGTGCCTGGAAAGCTGCAGGCCACTTTGGAAGACAAAAGAAGCTGGGTTCTGATGTCAGTAAAGGAGATGCACTCATCATGGAGGAGCTAAGGTGAGTGTGAACCTGCCAATAGGTTCTGCCTCCTCTGGGAAGGGTCCCCTGCTGGTCAGTTCCTCTTTCCAGGCAGTAATTCAGAGCCCCACCCAGAGGGCTGTCTTTCAGTTGAGCCCAATTATTGCGGTAAATAAGGATCAGGATAAACAAATAGGCTGAATAGATGTTTATTCAGGGAGAAATAACTTACAACCTAGACAGATGAACACCAGGAAATTCAACCCGATCCTCTCCTGTCCGAGTCACGCCAGAAAGAGCGCGCCTTCCTGGCCCCCTCCCACCTCCTTCCTCAGGTCACCTCCGCCCATCGCTCCACCCCCCAATGGGCGTGGTCAGTGCTACAGAAGGACTACCTCACTACAATTCCCCTTTTAGTCTAAAGAAAAGATTTAGGCTTAATACAAAACTATATACAAAACAGTGAATAACAAGTGTGCTCTAAGAAAAGGAAAATCGAGAACAAAATGACCTACATATCTAGTCCTAGGGTGAGGGCATAATGGAGTTTACAATAGAGTTGTCCTAAGCTGGAAAACGTAAGTCTAGTACCTAATATATCTAACTAGGAAGAGAGAATAATAGTTGTGATAGTTTAATCTTCAACCTCATCAAGACCTGAGAAGGAAAATAACAATACTAGAGTAGACAGGAAATGCGGATGGACAACTTCCAAAACGGTGCAGCAAGGACAGAAACAGCAAGCCACCTGAACAGTCACCCTAGGTCTCACAGCGACGTTGGTACACCCAGATTTGGCTAAGGCCAAGAGAACTTGACAGACCACAACAACAGCAGGGAAATAGAATGGCTGTCTTACCCTGACTTGGCAAGGTCAAGCAGTCTTTTATATTTGTCTCCTGCAAGCACATAGGACTGCATGTCCAAATCAGTGGTCAAGGTGGGGGCAATTCTATGCCCAACAGGCCATTAGCTGAGGCGAGATTGAACTCCAGCAGGAGCAACAACAGTGTCCAACATATTTTCGGGAAAATGCACGGTGCTGTCAGGAGCAACAGTGTCTCATGTCAAAGGAGTACTAATATTAAAACATTTAAAATGCCATGTTCTGCATGTCTATGAAGGATTGAAGATTAAGCATCTATATCTGACTAATCTCATAGGTACAGGAAATGTGAGTGAAGATAATCTATAATACTCGGGAACTTAGCTAAAAAGACTGATTAAAACTTTCCTGAGTAAAGCAGGAACAAATACTTAAACAATATAACTATTTACATATACCTACATGTAAATCCCTAAAATAGAGGTAGAGTATAAGTGTCAAGACAAGAGGTAGAACTATAAAGGGCAGCAAGATAAATATCCCAAATTGTATCAATATACAAAATGTCTTGAACACAAGAAAAGTATACATACATAGAATATGGTAAAAAATAATGTGCATAAATATTATAAGTGGAAACATTTAACACAATATAACAAAATATAAACTTAATTTTACATAGCTTACCACATAGGAATGCATAACAATGTAAGCTGTAAAATACTATCTCATTCAAACTCAAATTCTCAAGGAAATAGGCTAATCTACTTATATCCCATCTAAACCATACCTTTACCCACCATTCCCTATTCCTGTCTAAAAGATAAACCCGAGTGTAAGCATCACCCAATCCCAAATAACTAAAACCAACCCAAAGACGATGACTACTATCCCAAATTTCCAAGGGTAGGGAAAGGGGGCGTAGTCATATTAAGATTACTTCCTGCTGAAATGGGACGATGATTGCTCCAATGGATCCTGTAGGAAGAAAATTTTTAGCAACCAAATTTCTCAACAGAACTGGCTGTGACATATGTAGTTAGTCACTGTGTGGCAGAAAAATTCTTGACTGTAGTTCTATTTGAAACTGGCCAGGGTGTAATAAAAAGGTGCACCATTACAGCTAGCTAGTCATGAGTTGTCTCGAGCAAAACAGTCTCAAACCGGTTTTAGGGTGATGTTTGTAGTTCCGATGCATCAGGTTGAGTCAAGTGGAAATGATGATGTGGGGCCCCATCTTCTTTCCGGAAAGTTCAAAGACTGCTGTTAGGAATCGTTATTATTCCTTGTGGAAAAGTTACACATCAATATTAAAGTAAAATTTTCAAGTTTTAAGGTATGCATTAGGGAAAGACAACAATAAGCATTAAAAGTATGTGAGAAAATTAGGATTTCAGAGAGAAAATTGCATAAGATATGAGTCCCCAGATTTTGTTTCTTCTGCCTTACACCAATTGGCTTCTTGATTTAAGGCAGAAACCATGAATTTAATCTTAACAACATGCTTGAATTTAGAGAAGGAAAGCCAAATCCAACTCCAAAGCCAGCATTGGTTTACAAAATTTGGGACTTCAGGAATACTAGATAATAGAGAGAAATAGATTTCTATATAGAAATAGTTTACTACAATTAAATTTTTTTTTTTTTTTTTTTTTTTTTTTTTTCCTTATATATCAGATTCTGCTTCCTTAAGTGATTGTTTCTGAAAAGCTGTCTTCTCTTCTGTAGGCACCTACATGTTCAGTGTCTTTTGGCTGTTTGATGATAGGTTTTCTCTGTTTTCCTGTAAAAACAAGAACAGAACACTTCCCCTACCTTTGAGAGGCCTCCGCACACCTCATAGGACCTAGTTTGTTGGATGACTTGTCATTTCTCTTCATTAAGATGCTTCTCTTGTTCAACTCGGATCTTGATTAACTTAGATGGTATCCATAGTTTTTCTTCTCCTGTAGATACAAATGCAAAACCCCTACCCCAACGTAACACATATCCTGCTTTCCATTCTGAGGTCAGTACATCCTTGAAATACACTGGCTGATTTAGTTCAGAAGTTTTTTCTATTGTCCAGTGTCTTTCTGCAGCTGTTTTTCCTTTTTCATCAGCATTAAGAAAGTTTAATGTTAATAAAGCATTATGTAATCTGTGTTTGGGTGTTTTGGTTCCTCCTGCCTGTTTATGGAGCATTTCTTTTAAAGTACGATTGGATCTCTCAACCACTGCTTGTCCTGTAGGATTGTGTGGTATACCAGTTATGTGCTTTATCTTGTAATACTCAAAAAACTGTATCCTCAGACATGGAAGAGATTCTGTCATCTAGTCTTTCTATCTGATGTTCCAGTTTTTTAAACTTATTAGTAGCTTCCTCCGACCAGGAGTGGGCTGTTTCTGCTAGTTTGTTAATGCATTGCATTGTTTCTGTTCTGGTTATTGAAGTATCTGACATTAAACAAATTATACCTTTCAGCTCGCCAACGCCATCTTTAATATTTTGAATCTTTCTTTCTATATTTTTTATGCTTTGAATTCTATCATTTTCAATGTTTCGAATCTTAGTCTCTATGCTTTGAATTCCATCATTTTTAATGTTTTGAATCCTTGTCTCTATGCTTTGAATTCTATCATTTTCAATGTTTCGAATCTTTGTCTCTATGCTTTGAATTCCATCATTTTTAATGTTTTGAATCCTTGTCTCTATGCTTTGAATTTTATCATTTTCAATGTTTCGAATCTTTGTCTCTATGCTTTGAATTTTATCATTTTTAATGTTTTGAATCCTTGTCTCTATGCTTTGAATTCTATCATTTTCAATGTTTTGAATCTTTGTTACTAAGTCTCCCATGGTTTGTACAAGTTCCTTATTGTTTGCTGTAATCTCAAACCATTTCTTTAAGAATATCATGTTAATGATGAAACCCATTGCTATTACAAAATAAAAGTATATATTGGTCCAGTCATAAGTTTCTTCTGCTAAAATCCCTTCTACATATGAAGTAAAATAATTCCTAAAGTTCTGCATAGTAAAATTATCTGCCATAGTTATAGAACAATTTATCTCAGATTTTATATCAGCTTAAATTGCAAAGGATGTTACAATTACCTTAGGTGTAATTCTGCTGTCCTGGAACTTTGATGCTTTTAGTTGTATATCTCCGCTTGTGGTAGCTACGCCTGGAGGTGTGTCATCAAATAGCGCCTAGCCGCCCAGGCTCGTCTGATCCCGGTTCCTGTAAAAAGTTCTTAACAAACTATGGCAAGCAGAATTTTGTTAAAAGGGGACTTTTGGAGTTACTTGTAACACAAGACGAAACGCGTGCAAGCCGGGCGGGTGCCGCCGGGCGGGTGCCGCCGGGTGGGTGCCGCCAGGCGGGTGCCGCCGAGAGGCTCTGCGCGAATGCAAAGTCCCGTGCGGAAATGGGCAAAAAATGTTAAGCGGTAAGTGCCTTCTCAGGTCTGCTTTAGCGGCAAAGATCTCCTTTGCAGTAAGGAAGAGGCAAATGTCCCAAAGCTGTGGTGAGTCCACCTGGTTAAACCCTGCCCGTTGGGGAAGGTGGGGGAGGGGGGGCGGCTTCTGCCGCCTGGGGGCAAAACCCAGGTAAATCCCGCTTCTGACACCAGATATTGCGGTAAATAAGGATCAGGATAAACAAATAGGCTGAATAGATGTTTATTCAGGGAGAAATAACTTACAACCTAGACAGATGAACACCAGGAAATTCAACCCGATCCTCTCCTGTCCGAGTCACGCCAGAAAGAGCGCGCCTTCCTGGCCCCCTCCCACCTCCTTCCTCAGGTCACCTCCGCCCATCGCTCCACCCCCCAATGGGCGTGGTCAGTGCTACAGAAGGACTACCTCACTACACCCAATCCAATCAGATTAACAACTGAGATTAACCTCAGTCTCAACCACCAATTACCATAAACCAAGGAGACTGCTAGTGGGCTCCTTGCAAACCAGCTGCACCCACAAGACCAATGGGGAGCTGAGCAATCCTCTTGTCCCCCAAACAGCTCAACCTACAAGGGGACATTGCAGAGCACGGTTTGGAGCTGCAGTTAGCATAGCACGAAATATCTCAGACTTCCTTACTGCTCATTTAAAAGTCACCCATGTCCACATCATAGCAGACCTCCAGATCCACACGTTCCAAATCCAAAGGCTCCACCAACCAAGCCTGAAACCACCTGAGCAGATGGGGGAACACTGCTTGTACTAAACATCTACTGACTTTTATTTATTGATATTATTCCCTGAACGATATCATAAAACAACTATTTACAGAGAGTTTATATCCATTAAGTATTATGAGTCACCAAGCGATGGTTAAAAAAAAAAAAGCATAGGTGTGGGGAAGTTATATACAAATTCTACATCTTATAAAAGGGACTCGAGCATCCATAAACTTGGCATCCAGTCTCCTGTGGCCTCCGAGGGACCGTTATAATTGGGCAACTGTGATGCTGCCTGTGTTAAGCAAGAATGGAGTGAAACCCTTTGAAAATGTGGATTCTTGGATAGAAGTGACAAAGAACTTCTTTCCCTAATTTTGGAATTTGGAAATAAATAAGGCAGCAGAATCCCACTGAGCATGCTCCCCTGCCGGGAGTGGCTGTATGGTATTAGGGCTGCAATACTAGCTTGCTTTGTCAGCCTTAGAGGAGTCAGGACAAGACCTCATTGTCCAGGTCAAGTTCATTAGGGAGTTAATTAGTATCTTAGTTGCCGGGTCTGTATGTAACACCCATCCTCAGAGGCCTCATTTCCTCACTAGCTATAAAGTTCACCGATCCCTAAGATGACTCTGGCTCTAAGGGCTCTCACCCCTGTGGCTACTTGATTTCCAAGGGGAAACCTAAGCAAGTCACAAAAGCCTCTGGCACACAGGGTGTGGTACTGAAGTGTAAGGTCCACAACTGTGTGAGGGCCAACCAGCTGGGACAATCAAAGGACTTAGATACCACGAAAAAAAAGCTGTGGTAACTGTACACAGCACAAACCCAGGGAAGGGGTTAGCAAAGGTCAGGTGATGGCAGCTTATACCTTAGGGTTGTAAGAGCCTTCATGTGACTTTCTCCAGAATTCAGTGAGGAGGGATGGCAGAAAAATCTGGAGAGAAAGCTTAAAATGGAGGCTCTTGCCAGAGTGCCGGCAGAGGTCACATGTCTGCCCCTGAGTGTGTAATCACTGATTAAAGGAAAGTGGCAGAGACTTGTGATTAAGAGCAGAGGTTACTGGAGATGATGGAGGCAAACGGATGAGGGAACAGAGGGCATGTCCAGCAGGGTGAGTCCAGGGCAGACGGGAAGATGGGCTGTTCTCTGGGGAATAGAATGTTTGGTCAAGATAGCCAGGTAACTTAAAGGCTGGGGGGGGGGGGGGCGTGTGCTATAGGCACAGAGTGGCTACTCCGTAAGTTCCTAACAGATACAACAGCATGAAGTGACTTATGCTGGCAACTTGCCTGTTTACACTGGGGTGAATCAATGGGGAAAGACCTCCGGACTAAGTCCCTGTATGTACAGACAGCAGCATTTACAGCAGGAAGGGATCATTTCTCAAAATGTCCACAAGGGCTTCTGCCTGCAAAGGACTAGTGACACTTCCCGAATGTGGCAGCAGGCCCCTAGAGAACTGGATGGAGGGACAATATGGAGTCTGGTAGTGCTAGCTGGGTCTTCAGAAGCCTTGCTTCCTCCCTCTGTCTGGGGAAGCCAGCTGCCAGGTTGAGAGAACATACAGAGTCTTATTGATGAAGAACTGAGGTTTCCCACCTGCAACTCAAGGAGAATAGAGGCATTGTACCAACAGCCATGGAGGTGACATCGTGGAAGGGGTCCTCTAGGCCCAGCAAAGTTTTCAGAGTACATCCCTAGCTATTGAGGTTTCCTGAACCAGAACCACCCAGTAAAGATGCTTCCAAATTCCTGAGCACTCAAAAGATCTGCGGCACAATGAACCACCATTTTCAGCTAGTATGTGTTGGCCTAACTTGTCATGTGGTGATAAGAAGTAACAAAATGAGATACTAGGGAAATGGTTGGAAGCTGAATGACCCAATGAAAGGAGGAAGGATACTTTCTGATGAGCCTTGCCACAGTTTAGGAAACACACGTGACAGGCTGGACCGGGATGAGGGAACAGAGAGGGGAGCAGCTGTGTCCGACAAAAGATTTAGAGAGCATGGCGATCTGTTAACCATAGGTAGGGTGAAATGTCTCAGTTTGTAAGAGCACTTGTCCCCAAGTTCCACCACCTAAAGTTTGATCACCTGGAACCCATAATGTGAAAGGAAAGGACTGATTCTCACAAGTTGTTCTCAGGCCATTACACAAACATTGCACCACGGCTCAGACCTGCACCCACACCACACCACACACACACACACACACACACACACACACACACACACACAGCTTTAAAAAGGAAGTCAGAAAGATTATCCCACAATTTGGAGGCTGAGCTGTGAAGAGGGACCGAAATGCCTTCAGGAACGGAAACTACACTATTCAGACCCATCACTTGCCATCACAAACCCATCACTGTCACAAATGTCAGCCTGCATATCTGGAACAGTTTTCCTTTTAAACAATACCTTGTCACAAGAGTATAGTCTCACTGGCAGGGTTTCCGGTCTCATAATTTCAATTATCCTGAAGCCAAAGCGTGTTTTTGAGGCGTGAAGTTTCCATTTCGATGTTCTGCGGTTTTGTTTTTTGTTTTTGTTTTTTTTTTTTTTTTCCCCAACACTTGTAATTACCTCCCAGATATCTGAAGAACTTGAAACAAGTGTGGCATTTTTTTCAGCGCGGTCACGTGAGCAGATAAAGTCCTCTCCAGCTGCACTTGTAGCTCTTGAAGTACATGCTGACCACAGTGAGAGCTTGAGTGCAGCCATGCACTAAACTCCCAGCCGCTTGTCAGAATTCCCAGATGAGACCAAACAGCAGAGCCTCATCGATCCGCCCATCAACACCTTAGAGGGAGCAAAGAGAAAGGATCTCAGCTGGACGGAGGGGGGCAAATGGAGGTGTTGACAGCATCTCCTGTGATAAGTTCTTGAGTCAGAGAGTGCCCTTCTGTGGGTGTCACAGAAACAGCCAAACACTGGGCAAAAGGTCAGGCTGACCCTCCCACTTCCGGGACATGCACCCAAAAGGAGCACAGACACAGTCCTACCTTGTGACAAAAAATCTCACGTAGTCCAGGCTAGCCTTGAACTCCATATGTTGCTGAAGATGGCCTTGATGTCTGGCCCTCTTGCCCCCACCACACACATGCTGGGATGGCGTGCACTTCGCCACCTCCCTTCTGAGGGCCTGGAGAAACACTGAGCAAACTGCAGCCCACTCACCAAGGAGATCAGCATCAGGCCACTGCCATCAAACCAGTTGTTTCTGCTTTGGAGTTTTTCCAATATTTACAACAAGAAGAATCTGGAGAGAACTGCTGGGGTCAGTTCATTTTCTCATTTGCAGACACCTCTGCTAAGTTTCATAAGACAGCCACTCAAGTTTGGAAATCCACAATAATCCCCCCGATGATATGATTGTCTCCTGACTAGAGTTATATTTAATCAATCACTTTCTCACAACAGGAATGTACCAGCACCTGCTGTGACCTCCCCTCACCAAGACCCCTGTGTGGACGCTAGGACCATCTATGCCAGCTGTATTATGGGCATGTATTCACCTGTGTGCCTCCTGCACTGACCAATGGTTCAGGAGACGTCCTGAAACATCTGGAGACATTTTTGTTCTTTGTTCAAAACAGGAGAGAGGTCTAGAGCACTGGCCCAGTGAGGAAGGGTACTTATTGTGCAAGCATGAGGACCTGAGTTCAAATATCAGCACCCAGGTTAAAAGCCAGACATGGCCATGCACACCTATCACCACAGCACTGTTGTGAGTAGAAGTAGGAGGATTGCTGAGGCTTGCTAAGTGCCGGTCTAACTCCGGATTCAGTGAGTGACCCTGCATCAAAGGAACAAGGCAGACAGTGATGAATCAGGACTCCAGGTGTCCTCCTCAGGCCTCCAGCATGTGCACAAGTACATGCAGCAGGACACACACAAGTGCATGCAGCAGGACACACACAAGTGCATGCAGCAGGACACACACAAGTGCATGCAGCAAGACACACACAAGTGCATGCAGCAAGACACACACAAGTGCATGCAGCAAGACACACACAAGGGCATGCAGCAGGACACACAAGTGCATGCAGCAGGACACACAAGTGCATGCAGCAGGATACACACAAGTGCATGCAGGACACACACAAGGGCATGCAGCAAGACACACACAAGGGCATGCAGCAAGACACACACAAGGGCATGCAGGACACACACAAGGGCATGCAGCAGGACACACAAGTGCATGCAGCAGGACACACACAAGGGCACGCAGCAAGACACACACAAGTGCATGCAGCAGGACACACACAAGTGCATGCAGCAAGACACACACAAGGGCATGCAGCAGGACACACAAGTGCATGCAGCAAGACACACACAAGGGCATGCAGCAGGACACACAAGTGCATGCAGCAAGACACACACAAGTACATCAAAAGCACACATACATACTATACACACACACAAGAAAAAATGAGAATACAAGAGTGCGTGCCAGGGTATCCGGTATGTAGAGACCAGAGATGCTATGAAGCATGAAGCATGAAGCATGCTGGGATACACAAGGCAGCCACTTAGCACTAAGAAGCATCCATAATGATAAGCCTACTGAGGCCCACGAAAGTGATCATAAACTCCACACAGGCAGAATCTTGGACTTTACAAGCTTGTTTTGTCTCCAGGCACTAAAACACACTAACTGCCTCACAGGAGGTGAGGGGAGGGAGGAGACAAGAAACGGAACAAAGAAAGAAAGGGGTTGACTAGAGCATACTCCCTAGAGAAACAAGGTGACGATGGCTGGGTTGTTTGAACCATGTGTATGGCCTCTGTCATAGTTTTACCAGCCATCCAACATTTTTCCAACAACATTCAGTTGTTAATGTCTAACTAGCCGCCTCTGTACATTTGCTACACCTTCTAGTCAGTAACCACCATGGGAAAGACTATTCACCTTCCTGACCTTCTCCAAGGACACACCATGAATGTCTTCCATGTTAACCTTCACCCTTATTACTAGAACTCAAGCAGTCCGACCAACACACACACACACACACACACTCCCTGCTGGCAGGTGACCTGAGGTGGTCTCATCCCAGTTCCCAACTAAACCTCTGAGTTGAACACACAGATTTCCTACAGCGCACTGTTCCTCTCCCTCTTCTTCGTTGCCTTCAGAGAGGACACTGACTCTGGAGAGATGTCATGCCATGTCAAGTCAGCTTACTGCCCCAGCATTCATAGACTGTCCTGGGCCAGCATCTCCCAGTGTCCACCCTTGGCAACTCCGGACCAAGGGACACATACAGAGAAGGTTGGTGACAGGTATTTGCCTTCTCTGTCTTGCTGGTCAAGCCACATGTCACAATGGAAGTCTCTGAGCTCTGAGGAAAATCCCAGCTACTCTGTGGTCACTTAGGAAGTCAGCTTTGGGTCAGTCTGACATACATTCTAGAAGACCATAAACACTGGCCCTGGCCCTAAGAAGCCTTTCCTTAGGGGTCTGTAGTTACACCCTCCTTCTCTTCAGGGATAGGAAGTATCTACACTATGTCTATTACTTATCAGTAGTGGTGCTTTGACACTGAGATTTGCCCCTCAAAGGGTCAGGCAATCCCAGAGAGTCAACAACTCACCACCAACTAACCAATGTGTACCCCACACCCCACATCCATATCCTCCTGGACCACTAGTCACTTGTCCTAATCACCCTAGGACCAAGTGTCAGATGTGAGACAGTTCAGCACCTCAGAACCATGGCTGTCACTCAAGCAGCCCCCTTAGCCTGCTTGCCCACCTTGCCCTTCTCCTCCTACAGACACCAAGGTAAAGACCCAACCAAATTCCTCACTGCTTTCCCCCTCAGTCTCCTCCCTACATGGTCAGGAACAGCTGTTGAGAGAAAGCCCAGTCTCATGTCTGTGTCTGCCTACCACACCCAGTTCAAACAAACCTGAAGTGCTCTTAAACCAAAGCCAAATCTCCCTGAAGGGGACAGGGCTACTGGCTTTAGTTCATACCCTGTAATGTAGGCTTCGGTCACAGAGGCACCCCAGCCCTCTGCCTCCTGGCGGGCCAGTCCCTGTCAATGCTGGCAGTCCAGAAGAGGTGAGGACATGGGGCTCACACTGACAGGAAGTTGGACACACTGTCCCTTCTCTCGCGGATCAAAGAAGAGTCTTGGGGCTAACCCAACAGAGCCATATCTGAACCCTGACTTAACTGTAGATTCTCTGTCCTCTGCTGGGTTGTCTTCCTGGTGGACACCAACCAGAATGTATCAAAAACAAATGAGTCTTTTTTTTTTTTTTTAATGATACCAACAAGGACCACACAGAAAATACATCCAGGGGCTTTCCAAATGCTGTGGCTTACTGCCCACAAACTCTCCTGATGACACCCAGTTGTTGGCCAGTAGTAGCAGCTTTGAGGACAATGGTGTTTGGCAGACCAAGTGCAGAGAGGTGTCCCTAAGGCAAGGGAGCCTCGAAACCATTCCCTCGAAGGCCCGCCCTAGCAGAACTCACTATGTAGTGTTTACAGCTACATAACTGAGCCATGACGAGGTAAAAGGTACATTGTTCCCAGCCCAGCTGCCCCTCAGGGGGTCTTTATAGTGTGGCCCTGGCAGCCTGCACAGGAAAACGGGGGCCTCAGAAGTGTGGGAACTGTCAGCCTCGATGGTGCCTGAAGCCAGCCTTCCTGCCAGAAGCCAGCAGGCTCATTAAGGTTTTCCACCATGGCAAAGTAGAAAAGCATTTCCCAGAGCTTTCTTTCAAAGAGAGCCACCTCCTGATGTATTTGTGCTGGCACTGTCCCCACAGGGAAAGTCAGAAG